>NC_135875.1:12627769-12927769 GCF_031162955.1 Sander vitreus | reverse complement strand
GATGAGGTGTACATTTGAGTACATTAGCATCCATTATTTATGTGACAGCACTCTAATTAACACTGCTAAATATTGAATGCACTAATGCTACCTGACAAATATAAATTATGTAAATGTTTATACAAGTGTGGACAGGATGTCTTTCTTCCTTTTTGACCTTTTGTTTGAGTATGTCCACCGGCGCCTGGTGTGCTTTGAGCTTCTTGTTCTTGAGGAGGATCCTCCCCCGCAGCTGCAGTGGCGACGGCAGGTGAGGGTCATCGCTGAAGTCACTTTCAAAGAGGAAGCGAGTCACGAGCCGTTCCCCGAACACCGTCTACAGGATAAATATTCAAACGTGATAGACAGACTGTCAATAAATGATGTCCAATTATGTCATGTACAGACCAGAATGTAATGTGAGGTGAGAGGAGAGGAAAGTAAAAGTGCTTTTATCAATGCAAAACATTGCAAATAAACAAGCCCATGGGGACGTAAGCTGGCCAGAGGCAGTAGAGCTGTCTCAACATGAAAGTTTATTTAATTTTTTTTCATCAAGCCACTCAGAAGTTAGTCTCCAGGGAGGATAGGAGGCTGGGAAGTTTTGTTAGATGAAAGCACAATGACATTCCATGATGTATCTGTCGTACCCACATATCTGGGCTTTGAGTAGACAACTTAAAATAAAGCAATAAAAAAGGGACAGTTGTAGCCTGAAGATTAGAAAAGAGATCGCCAGTTCGAATGCCCACAGCAGCTGAGAAAATCTGGGCATCGAAAACGAATTAGTGGAGTTCTACTCTTGCTCAACCTGCTGACACAAGTGCCACTGAAGAAAACATTCCCAATTGGAGGAATGTGGTTGTACCAGAAACTAGACTACTTGAAGGTGTAGGTGTACTTTTTTAACATACATAACAACATAAAGCTTGGTATTCCTGAAAATAGAGCGTGTGTGCTTACAAAAACTATCTATAAAGTGTTAGTCCAATGAAACTCCACTTGTGTGGATTTCGAAGCCACTTTAAAATGCTTAAAAAGAATGTATTATGGGATCTGTAGTTTAACTGAAAAATAGCAGCAAATTTGATCTGACTGGTTCGTCATACACACAAACTGCTCTGTAACTAACCATCCGAAAAACAAACTAACACAGAAAAGTTCTATCTATATTTGTGCGATGTCTGAATTTCTGACATAGCTGCGGTCATACCTTGAAGATTTCAGCCATCTTGCGCTGCTGTGGAAGGGAGCAGTGGTTCTCTATGGACAGAATGACGGGCATGTCCGAATTGACAAATGCAGACCGGTTAACTGCTTCCACCACATCCTGGAGGATCATGGGAGAGATTTCATTCTTAGAAACAGCGCTCCAAATCAAATATGAATGAAACAATTAAACTCTATGGAAACCAATACTAATGAGATTTACTCAAACAGCACTTACATTTATCATCAAATAACATACAGGTGTTTGAGGGCTCTGATTAGTTATATAAAAGAAATAGTATCGATATTTCCCTCAAGAGCAACCAGCTGGTGAACTGAGATCAGCTGATATGTGTTCTAAAATGTTTGTTTGGTTGATGGAACTAACGGAATTTCTGCCTTTCTACTTTTGTCAAAATAAATGCATCAAACAGCAGTACTACTGTGTTTTGGCGATATGGCTCTGTTGTGGTAACATTTGACATGAAGCAGAAAGCAAAAAGAGCCTGTGATAGATTGTTTTTCTTTTTTCAAATCAATGGACATCTCTTTTCTGAATGTAATTTCTAACCTTGAAGGGTATTTTAGTGGTAAGCGTGTGTCCATGATAAATAACTGGCATGCCATCATCTCCATCCCAGCAGTCCAACTCGACGCTCCTACAGCCTTGCAGCAGCACCTGGTGAAAAATTACATTCAATGATCATGTCACGATCATGCAAAATAGGAGTTATGGGTCCAGAAGACCCTTAAGTACGGCTCAAATAGGCGGAAGGCTCACTTACCTGACTGTAGAGCTCAACAGAGGACTCTCCTTTGAGCTGGTGTCCAGTCAGATAGGTGTTGTGAGAAGACTCAATGTAGTAGTAGGACAGAGGGTACTGCAGCTCCTCCGGGTTCATCTGGGATTCCTCATTACGAGAAGCAAAGTTCTCCTTATCCATCAGAAACCTTGTATGGAGAGAGGGATGGTTAGATAATACTACATAATGCTATTTATCAAAATCGCGATTTGGAAAAATGTGATTAGCTAATCGTAAAGACCCCGATTATTCAAATGTGCAATACTTTGTTGAATTTGGTTGTGTTTGGTGTAACATCTGGTTTAACATTTTTTATTGCTGTTTTTATTATTATTACTGTTTTTTCATAAGATAAATGCTGGAATAATATTACATATCACAGATTGTTTACAGAGATGTGCTATTTCCAGTGGATTTTTCATTAATTTTTTATTCAACATGACCGTAGAAGGAAAAAAAGGAAAGGAAAAAGTTTACAGGAAAGTACTATTATAACTTATTATAACTTATAAAGAAAAATACTTATTGCTGGCAATCCATATCTACGGTATGTTTTCATCCTTGCATAAGAATAAAGAGCAGCTTTGATGGTGTCTCATGTTATTATGCTCCACAATATCTTTTATCTGTTACACAGTGAATATTAAACTTTAGCTAAACTTTTTTTTTTAAATCGCAAATCGGATCGTAATCACAATATCTGGCAGACAAATCGCAATTAGATTTCCCCCCAAAATTGTTCAGCCCGATTGCACTAATTACAATTAGCAAGCAATCACTGGTATGTTTATCAAAATGTTGTACATTTAAAACAAATTTGAATACCGTATGCAATGTATTTTAAATTTTGCTTTTACTATACCTTGCAAAGCCTTCAAATGACATCCAACCCATCTGTCTCATGCTTGATGAGGGCTCAAATTTCTGCAAGAGAAAAGCATAAAAAAATGAATTACCATTATTAATCAACAGTCCCTTTCCCTTCCAGTTTTTTTTTTTTTAAAGTGCTGTCCTTACATTGGTTCTTACATGTTTTTCATCCCTCTAGGCTTCAGACTCTACCTGTATAATGCTGAGAATCTCATCGTAGCTCAGGTGCTCTCTTTGACAGTTCACTAGGAAGTCGTTGAGCTGAGGAATAGCCAATCCCAAAACGCCTAGTGATGCGTTTTCCACTCCTGTCCCGTTTGTCACGATGCTGGCTGCTGCAATGGCATCTGAGATCTGCCTCTGGTTGTCAGACATCTGCTGCCTCGTCCGGATAAAAAGGCCAAGATCAGAACCGTTGCGGGTTAATAAGTCTGGAAAAAAGGGAAGAGATTAGCCGAAAAGTAAGGGAGATCCAATGGTTCACATTATTTTTGACAGCTGGCAATAAATAAAAGAATGTAACGGTTTGTTCTTTTACCGAGGTCTGGCTGTAGCCCAGTGTCTTTGTCGTCTATGCTGAGGTTGGTGTAGAGAGGAGCAGACTCTGGACTTGAACGACTACAGGGGACAGCAAAGGTGTCAAACAACTCCTTCAGGTCCTTCCTGCTTCGGATACTGTGGAGGAAACGGCACAGTCCCATTTCAGCCACTTTAGACTGACAAGCAGTTTACTTTAGGATTTTACTCCAATTTCACACCACAGATACACCCAATAACAAATAAATTCAGACTTTCATCGGACATATCCTCTGTTGTTGTAATATTTTGTTTTCCTGCCAAGGCAGATGTCATGAGTATGAGTTTGTCTCAGTGTCCTTGATAACAAACTGATGCAAGAGCTTAAAGGGTTGTCAATTAGCCACTGGACAGACAATGGTCAGATGGCTAAAAAAATAAGCAGGATTTTTGAGAAGCTGATCTGCTCAAGTACTGCACTTCCATTTTCTCTGCATGGCTTTAATAATAATAATACATTTAATTTATATAGCGCTTTTCACGAACTCAAAGTCGTTTTAGTTGAGCAAGTGTGGAATTTTAAAGGAAAAACTGATGGGCAGCAGATGAGAGGATAAACTACAATCTAAGAAATGTAGGAGGACTGGTATGTGAATAATCCACTGCTTATCAAAGCAAAACATTGTTACCTTTCATTTGACAGGAAAAAATATAATAAAAGCTAAATATTACACAGACATGGGCACGATAACCTCGAGAAGCATTTGTTGAATTTGTGTTACCATACTGCCTTTAGCTGCTATTGATAAGAACACAATAATTATATAAGAGGAGGGAGTGAGATGGCAGAAATACACAGAATATGTGCAATGTACATACTGTATATCAATGCTTTAGGCCATTACTGAATGTCGGATGATTACATACAGTATAACCAGAAAAATGTGTTTGGTCAAAGTTTCAGATCAAACTGAAACATATTTAACAAACTTTTAAAGCTTAAAATTAAGTCTGCCAAGCTTGTATGTGAATCTCAGCTTTAGGGACAGTATCTTACTCCACTGATACTACAGTGCACCAACAATGTAAAAAAACATAAGGATCTAGTGTAGTAGACATATTTTCGGTATCTACCTGAATGACTTGAAGAGCTCGACGAACTCGATAAAGCTCATCGAGCTGTCAGAAATCATGAGATTCTGGAAGCCTTTGAAACAGCCTTTACCTCGACCGTGCCACGACCTGCTGCTCCATGCCCTACAACCCACAGACAAAAGGCTACATATTTAACCTGACTGAAAAAGGAAGGTTTCAGGTTTTAGTCAGACTTTCACACTTCCTATCCTCATATACAGTACGGTACATACCCTGGCTGTGACTTGGCAGTTCCTGAGAGGATCGGAGAGGATTGCGGGCGGGAATGGTTCGACCCCGCCATGCTGGAAGAGGAGGAGGTGGAGGAGGAGGTGGAGGAGGAGGAGGAGGAGGAGGAGGAAGAAGAGGCTAGCAATCCAGGACTTTTACTGGATGAGAGGGAAAATGGTCCAGGGAAGCTGTCCTCTATGGAGTCAAAGAGGACTGAGGGTAAATACAAATCATACAGACAACACAGTGTCATAGGAAATGTCCTGTGAAGATTGTTTTTTTTTCTTTGAAATTAGGTTTGTGTAGTCTTGTGGGTTATTAAAATATAATACATTTCCTAGGCATATCCTTCTACAGATGTTTGATTATTTGTTTGAATTAGCTCCGTAAAATGTCACCTGGATCTTCTTGGTCGATGCTGTCAGACTCCGGCCCGTTTCGATACAATCCCTCCTTACAGCTCCTTGTTTTCCTGGAAACCATCTCGTCATCTGTGGCATCCCCACTGTCTCCCTGTATTGGGTGTGTAAACACACAAATGTTAAAAAACAAGGAACTATTCAGTATCAGAAACTATATATGTGAGTCTGTAGCTGTAACAAGATACTGTAGCTCAAGAATGAACTGTGAAATGGGCCAGAGGCTTGCCATACTGTATGTGTAGTGTACTGAACAGTTACAGAACAGAAAACTGCAGAAAACTGGGAGTTCTGTAAAAGCTCCTAACATGTCAAAACAGTGGTATGATGGTGGAAACCCAGTCAGCAGATTGCACCTGCAACACACTGAAGTTTTGCCTGCTCACTCATTGTTGATAAGAGTCTCGGCTAAATGTAGTGTCAAAGACACAACAACAACTTGCACATGTACTGACCCTGACGAGGACCTTCTTCTTCTTCTTGGTCTTATCATTGATGCTCAGAGGGCTGTTTTTCTGGGCAGCAGATTTCTCCACTCCGCCTGTACCCATGTTCCACCTCCGCCCACCAAACAGCTCAATGGCATGAGCAAGTGTAGGGCCTTCGTACCTGCCATCCTCCTAACACATAGACATACACAGAGGATTTCTATTTTTATGACCATAGAAAATGGAAGTTGTTCAAAATGACTAATGGCATTATTTCACATGATGAGCAGTGTTCCTCTAGCCCGGTTGACACCAGAGGGTGTCTGGGCAAGGTTCATTCACAGTCCATTTCCAAAGGGGCGTCACCAACGGACGCCGCTCAAATGCCTTTGGGCGCAGTTAGATAGTCCTTCAACCAATCAGACCAACGATCTGGGTGACGTAGCAGCGACAGCGGCATCAACGGGTTGCTGCGCTCCGGTGGCCGTCATGTTGAATGTAAACAAAAAGTTGCTCGCCGTCGCTGTGCTATCGTCATCGTGTAAAGACCGCCTCAACGGTTGTGATTGGTGCCTCGATTTGGAAAAATTGGAAATGGGCTTGAATGGGCTCTTGGCCAGACTGACTTACAGAGCAAATCTCAAATTTGCCAGAAGTTCGCCAGGGTTTTCCCAGGCTAGTGTTCCTCAGGCTCTTTGGAATTTTGAGGCTCTTTCAAAATATTTTAGGGACAAGTTTGGGCTTTCAGATTTAAAGCACAATGAAGAAAAAGAGAAAAAAACACCAATAATACTTTGCTTTCACTTTATCCTATACCACCTATGGTCTACCTTAAATCCAAGCATACATCGATGGGGGAAACAAGCATATCTTCAAGAAAAGTATTGTCAAGGAAACATCCAGTTCAGAGCTTACCTGATACAAACTGACATACTGCTTTCTCAGCCACTGCAACCTTTGGTCAGGAAACTTCTTTAATTTTCTGGTTGCATTCACCAACTCTGACAAGCCTTTATGGAGCATCTGTGCCGTGTGGTTGGGGGCCACAAAGTGCAGGAGTCTAGTGGCAGTGGTTAGGAGATTAGTTGAAATATTTAGTAAACATCGGCATACCAGTGTGACAATGCATTAGTGTTCAAAAAGTGGATTTCGAAGCAGGGCGCTGGTGGTAACAAGGCACCAACCTGTTGTCGGTGGTACTGAGACCATAGAGGAGGCTGAGACCATTTTCCTCCACCATCATCTGGCTCAGCTTGTTTTGCAAACATACAGCATGAACGTCCACTCCCTGATGACCCAGGAACACTGCCTGTACATTCAGATAAACACAGTTTTATGAGTGCAATCTAACTCGTGACTGTCAAATGCTATTCAAATGCAAAAAGAGATTTCCAATCCTACAAGATAATTCAATATCGTTTTCAATGTAAATTTGAGAATTCTGAGTAGTAAATGATCATATCTGAAATAATGGTATCAATTTGAACTTAAAGAAAAAGCTAAAGACATCTTTTTTTTTAAACTTATACAGTACAACACACTAATACAATTTTCAAACCTTCACCACTCCGAGGTCCAACAGGCCCTCTGCTAGTCCTGCCAATACAGTCTGTCCTAATCCCAGTGGCTGCTCTGTAGGGGCAGCCCCTCCGCTCTGAGGCTTACCTGCCATAAATCAGCACATTTACGATATGTATGAAATGTAGTAAAGGCATAGGAAATTAAGCACTTGTGCAACATTTACAACCAGTTAAAACTGTTTGTGTTACAAAAGACATGGCGCTTACCTACTGTGGATAAACACATTTCAATTATCTTTAAAACATAATGGTAAATGGTCTCACTGCTGGAAATGATATTTACAACAACAGCCAACACAAACCCCAGACAACAAGGTTGTAAGTTCAACTGAAAAGTTGTATAAGCAGATTTGTTTACATTTTCATATTTTTGACATATCTGAACAAATAACTGATTCATTGATTAATCAATGGCAAACTTAATGACAAGCGGTTCCCAGCAGAGGAGAGATACCCATGTCTTTTAAAATATACTGAACACTCTTTGTGACAGTTTACCCCAGGTGAGTGTTGTGTTGTCAGGTTGTAGTCGCAGCAGACAGCGAGCTGTGAGGTGGCTGTCCTGGTCGTAGTGGATGACTGTAGCTCCTTGCAGCAGAAACTGGTGAACGTCTGGTTGTAACGACAACACGTACCTTGAAAATAAAAATAAAAAACACAAAAAGTGTGAATGGTCTGTTGAGCTATCTATGTGTGTTTGTGCCTAAGTGTGTGTATGTGCTGTTTACCAGGGAATGAGCTCAGTGCCATGGCTGAAAGCTCTGTGCGTCTCCTCCGTCCCTTGAAACTCAGCCTCTTTCACCACCGGCTCAGACGACAAGTCGCCCTCTACATCCGACAAGTCCCCCACCGTGAATCTGAAGATGGGTAGAAGTTGGGTTTCAAGAGCAGAGATTCAGTGTGGGATCGGGAAAAAAGTTTGAAAACCATTTTTTTTTTTTATGTGAATTTCAAACTTTAATCATTTCCACAGGAATTTGTAAAACTGTTTTTACATTTAATTTCAAGTACTGCAGCAAATGAGGTTAAATCAGTTATTTAAAAAGAAATTAATTGAGGTCCGGTCAAAAGTAAGAAATTACCTGCATCTACTGTAAGACACGGAATGTACTCTGTACTGTAATGCATCAGTTGAACAAGCAAAAAAGGCATCATGCATTTGTCATTGCACGTTCCTTGACTGCAAGTTAAACCACGTTGGCGTTAGGCAGCACACTCAAACTACTGACACTCTTCTAACCACTTACAAGACATGGTTTGATTCTGGCGGTGTCCTAAACGAATGGGAACTAGAATGGGAGAAGGGGACAAAGAAGGAGCAGAGGAAGTGTGAGTCGAATAAAGAGCGGACAGACAGGTTTCTACACAGAAGTTAGAAGAAAAATAGCAAAAAGGGGACGCTAGTGGAAAAGATAAGGAACACAGAAAAATAAGTCCTAAACCTCTTTGAGTAGGAAATATAATATTTATCAGTATCCCAGTACAGACAAATGAAGACTATACTCCTAGCCAAAATTAAATAAAAGTTGTTATCCTGCGCTCTGATGTGAAATAATAACTCAGTCAGAGAAAACTGTCCAAAAAAACTGAGAAGATAAACCAGGTTTCCTTAATACAAACACCACAGGACAAGTTTGAAATGAAATAAGTTTCACATAAAATTGTATGTTAGTGTCCAACTTCCATCTTGTGCTTTGAGCTACCTGCCACCAGCGTGCTAAAAAGTACCAGAGCTCGGTTCCTTCCTGTCCTGACAGGAAACTAACCTGTTATCTTTTATCTCTGTGACACAGGGGTTTATGTGACCATCGCCTCATCTCAATAACAATCTGAAAATGTGTTTCTTCTAAAAAGACTATCGTGTGTTGATGAAAGACAACTAGCACAGTTGTCTTTCGTAAACACAAGATGTTTTTTGTAAAAGAATGTGGAATAAATGTGCAGACCACACAATCCAATCTAAGAAAAGCACTGTATTTGTATTATGTTGTTTAATTAATCCCATGAAATGTTCGTCAATCAGCATACAACCACTAAAATATTTAACCTTTAGTCTTTTTAAATTGTTACGTAGCAATTGTCTTATTATTCCAAGAGAGACTGCTGTGGTTGCATGTCCACAAAAGCCTCGCAAAGGCACAGAAATTAGTGTTTTCATTCTGAAGTAAGAATCCAGCCATGCCAATCGTTCACAGCTCAGCATTATTCATAGTTCTGATATAAATCTGTATATGACAGACCTTTTTTTTTTTTTTTTTACTTTGTCTATGAGTCATTGTGAACGAACAGGAAAATAAGAACACAATTTTGGAAACAGACCTTTGGCAGGGAGGGTTACAGTGCAAAACAATATAATCTCTCCAATCTGCCTTAAAGGAGTGGATCGCCAAAAAATGTAAAAATAGGGTGCCTTAACATAAAGTAATACGGTGTACATTATACTGATATACAAATTGAGATGAGGTTTATCATTACTAAAAATTAAACCATACAAACAAACTGTAAGAGATCACAGAAAATGATTTGAGATAAAAAAAAAAAAATACTTGCTCTACCAACATTCAAACACATTAAAACAAGACGCTACAGCTACAGAAAACATTCACCCTTCTAAGGTATCCCTAAGTAAGACACTCATTTTGTATGAGCTCCAGAGTTGAAAAAAGGGGTACTGACTGATTGCGGCAGCGGTCCCTGAAAGAGTTGTTTCTGGACACAGGGGATGGACCAGTAGAAGAGGGACTAGTGGATGCCTCATCAGGATCCTCTGCCTCCAAACTACGATTACAAGATCTGAGGAGCAGAAAGAGAAAAGTCAGAGCAGAATTTATTTGAGATCAAAGCAAAAATGGTGAGTAAAAGAAAGACACATTGTCACTTCATAGTCTTTACTTTTTGAAAAAAAACATTCTCGAGGATGTAGTGTACCTGATAATCTGGAGGATGTTGCTGACAGTGGCTTCTTTCTCTGGGACGTGTAGTCCATCTGGACCAGACCGCGACATGAAGTTGTGCTGACCGCTGTAGTCAGACGCAAACTAAAGACAGAACGACAGACAAAACAAAGCAGGATGAATTATACTAACATGATGTCTGATTCTTACTGCTGGAGTCAGTTCCATGACATGTGTGTTGGTTTGTGAATGCTTATGAGTGTTTACTGTACCTCTATTGAGTCCTCATTATTATCTACAGTTGGTTTGAGGCTGATGATGCTTGCTGTCCCATCCAAGGCGTCACTCAGCTCCTTCAGAAAAACCCCACAGAATGGCACCACCTATGGTGCAGGGACAGGACAGAGAAAAACACATCCCATTATTTACTGTACTACAATTTGTTTAATTCCAGTGGTCAGATAAGAAAGAAATAGTATTAAGTATTATAGTGCAATTAGACCATTGCATTACCAAACGTCCCAAACTTAAATAAACAGCAACCCACCTTGCATCCTGGGATATTGAGAGCTCTTGTCACAACCTTCTTGTACTCAGAAGAAGATTCGTGCTGAGCCATGGCGTCCTTTAGGCTTCTCATGGTCTCGATGTCTGACTGGTCCATAAACTGCCACATCTTTAGCACCTTGCGGGACCTGGAGAACAAAAAAAATCTCAAATGTCAGTTGGTGAAAGGTGTGATTCTGTGTGAGCAGCTATTTTTTACAAAATACAAAAAATAATTGTGTGTATTGTTTATGAGCATATTTGAGTTATTGTCTGTGTGTGCCACCTGAGTCCAGCCAGAAACTCCATGACACCATTGTAGTTCCCCATGTTCCAACAGCATTTAGCGACGTGGACAAGATAGGAGAAAACCTCTCTCTTCTCCTCCATGGACCCTGCTGTCAGGATAAGCCACGTCACCCACGAACTCACCTGTTGATAAAGAGTTTTACATATAACATAATTACTATCACAATGAATATGATAAACATAGTTATACTCTTGAATGCCAGCTTTATCACCTTCAGCAGAGGATAGATATATATATATATATATATATATATATATATATATATATATATCCATCCTCCGCTGATAGTAGTATATATATATATATATATAAATGCTGCCCTGAAAAACAATGCAACTGATCTCAGCTGGTATTCTGTCTGTAATGGAGTAGAATGGAAATTTCTAAGTGACCCCAAACTTTTGACCGGTAGTGTATATGTATGTGTATGGACATTTCAGATTGGACAATCTACACAAAAGTTAACTTAATGTGCCAAGGATGACTTGTAACTGTGTTCGCGTGCTATAACTGTACAAGGCTGTTACATAAACTCTTTATTGTGTGTGCTCTTTCTTGTGCTCATGTCATCTCTTTTAAAGTCTGGTATGGTGAGCTTGGTCTAAAGTGGTAATGTATGCACAGGACCATGCCAGCTGGCCACACACAGACACACGCAGGCAAACACACACACACGCAGGCAAACACACACACACACACACACACACACACACACACACGAAATAATGAAATCAGATACAGTATGTATATCAGCTGCACTCTGTCTCTGCGCTGACTGCCCTCCAGCACGCGCAAAAGACATGATGGAGGAACCAGATATGTATTGGGGTCAACATTCTCTGTGACACAGACACACACACACACACACACACACACACACACACACACACACACACACACCTTGCTTAAGTGTTTGTGTCTGTATGCTTTAAAGCGTCCTGAATGTATTCACACACACATAAACTGAAACTTCCTGAACCCTCTTTCAGGCGATAAAAACATCCCTCTGGCCCAGAGATCTATTACTGGGTTATGTAAGGATCTGTAAAGCCCACCACAGTTTGACTTCACAGGGACTAAATAAATATGCAACAAAGTATAACTAAAGTTTCACATGTAGAGTTTTTGTTTGAGGTTGTGATGAAACACTGTTAAAATGTTCAATTTGTCCCATGTCACCTTTGACCTGGATTCATTCACAAGCAAGCACAGAAATCATACATAACACCAAACCCCCCTGCCTATACACAATACAGAGCCATTAACATACACTAGGTATGAAACCATGGATACTCACATATCAACCTCAGGCACATATGTATATACAATTTAACACACAGTATATACACAGACATCTTAGATATGAGCGTCAACATACACATAACTCACTTCATAAACATATTATCTAAAGGGTTTGGTAAAATGCTTAACTTAATTTGGTATACTCTAAAAAGCTGGTTTTCATAATTTCAAACTTACTTGTGTTAATAGTGTTATGGTTTGTTAAGTCTCACATTTTTCTCCCGATCCAATATGAGTGAAAACACACCAGTGTATGCATTCCTGTGTGATAGAAGCATGGGCATGAGGAGGGTTGAGGGTTGGGAGGGTAACTGTGAAAATGCAATCCATCTCAGAGAGTTAACAGTCTCCTCTAAACGGTTCTCACTAATGTAACGTCTTTATTTAGTCAAACTGAGAAACATGAAAAGACAAAACTCAAGTTAAAGTTCCAAAACTTTTCTATTTTGGCTATTTGTCATGGAATTGTTGTCCATTTTTTTCTGAGCGTCAGGTATAGAAAATCACTCCTGGAGCTGGCGAGGATTCAGTGTCTTGCTCAATTACTGTATGCTTCAGTTGTACTAGACACTTCTGTATATGGCTAACTGACAAACAGCCTTGCTGCCCTGCAGTCTCTTATCTGCCCTGCTTTGAGCGTGCCAGGAGGATGTGTGCGCCTTGCGTGAAAATCTGCTATCAGTCACTTCTAGCGTTATGACATCAAGCGAAGCCATGTCAGCGCTTGGGTTTACTTACAGTCACCATCTAAACCATTCTGGTTGAAAAGTGGCTTTTTGAACCACCACAGATCAAGGCATTTTACAGAGTTGGCATCTCCTCTGATATTCCAGATCACACAAGTGTGTACTCAGTGTTGTATATGAGAGATAATGGACAGGATATGAAAAGATATTTTTACACACACACACACACACACACACACACACACACACACACACACACACACACACACACACACACACACACACACACACACACACACACACACACACACACACACACACAGAGCTAGGTACAACCTGATCCCCCCTTTGATGTTTGTGTATGCGTCTGTCCGTCCGTCTGTCTGTCTCCATCTGTGAGCGTGTTATTAGTTATTTGCGTAGTATATTATTAGAACGATGACGGTCAGTTTCTCCTTGATAGATGAATTACTTAACCAATGCTGACAGACAAAGTCAATGCAATAACACATACTCGTCCTGTCAAAGCTAAACACTCTGGACAGACAGAAAGGGGCCCAAACTTCTCACCCTTCCCTGCCTACAAATATTCTCTTGCCGCGCTATCCTGCGTAATCTCTCACTCTCATACCTGGCTTGAAAATGAACAGGATCAAAAAGCATTACTGTAGATACTTTTGGAGAAATTTTTTTTTAAATTTACAAGATTTTGTCTGTCAAGTGTTAAGAAAAAAATCCAGCTAATAATGTATCATATCCAAAACTGTGGATCCAGTCCAGTCCCTTGTAGAGAATCTCTCTTTTTTGGAACATAGCTTATTTAAAATAAAATCCTTTCTTGCTAATGTATTTCCACAAAGTGACTTTAAATACCTACAAATGTTCTATTTGAGACCAAAACCCAGTAAAGAATGAGTTACTGTAAATAAGGCTGCAACTACACTATATCCATTACCAATTAATCAACCGATTATTTTCTCAATTAACTGAATTGAGTGAATTGAATTTTATGTATGCATATGTATATATGTATATATATATATGGCTATAAACACTGTGATACAGGCATCGGATTGTTCTTTGTGTAATAATCTATGTTTTTTGTATCTGTCCCTATTCAAATAAACAGAAATAAATAAATGAGTTATGATTAATTCCTGCCATTTTGCTTAATTTGCTTAAATTAATCAATTATAAAAACAGTTGGTCCTTTTTTTGTTTATAGATCGACTAATCGTTTAAGCTTGGTTCGTAACACTGCTACTAATGGTTTGTTAAAGAAAACCGCAGGAACCAACTTCCTGTAATATGACAAGTCCCTTTGTGAAGAGATGAAAATTCACTAAAACAATTGCAAGATCCTTTTACTTTCTAACGTAAATATTTGACACAACACTGTCCACAATCACTGAGGAACGCTTATCCAAACTGTGGTAAACAGTCAAAGCTAAGACAGGATACTCAGACGGTATCTCATCTTGTTCGGATAGTGTCACGATTTGAAGCCAGCTTCATCGGTGTCTTCAAAGAGAGAACCACCATTGTCATTTGACTCCTGTTCCACTGTGCCCATATATGGCTACAACAAACGTTAGATTTTTTTGCGCGTCTCTCCTCTCGCTCTCGACTTAAATGAAAACCAGCTGATGTGAGAGGCATGCAACTTAAAGATGACATCATAATTTCCAATCAATCTTGCTCTCTCTCGCTTTCTCGGTCTCAGCAGTACAGTGTTGTGATTGTTTATTCTCGAAGTCACTCACCATAAAAGACACAAGGCCCAGGAGAGTAACTTCAGCCAACTTACACCACTGAAGTGAAGTAAGTGTGTGTGCGCTTGTGTACACACAGAGTGTGTGCATCAGACATGAGCTGATAAGTTGCTATGACTCGCACGGCACATACCACAACGCAAATCCAGCTTTAGGAAAACACAATTACTGGTATGCTAGGCTCTTCAACCTTTCACATTCATGTCAAATCACAATACATGCATTTTCACTGTCTCTGATGATGTCATTAAGGGGATGTCACTAAAAGGCACTCAAGCAATGTTTTTTTTTTTTATATTTTCCCAATAGTTAAGAAGTGCTCTCTTTCAACATGAATAACATCTCTAAAAGGTCTTGTTTAAGAAGTTGTTCAAGGCATTCAGCAGTCGCACCATTAAACTATTCCACATAGTTTGGAATAGATTGGCATCAAGTGATCTCATCCAGACTTAAATCCTGTAGTAAAAACGTAACTGGTGAGATATAATCCGACTGTGCGAGGTTACTATAATGAATCACTGCCTTTAAAACTCTTAAAGGTGACACAGAAAAGGGTAAAATATGTCAGGTTTGAAGTAGAGCTGAAACAATTCAAGTCAATCGCCAGAAAATGAATCTGCCACTATTTTGATAATTGGTTGCATGTGTGTGAAATTGACAAAAAATAGATAAATAAAGAGAAATTATTTGAGAAAAAGCATGATAATCCGATAAACCACATTCAATACAACCAGGCTTCTCACCTCATTGAAGCGCGCCACCAGGTCCTCCACAGCGTTACTTCGCTGAGCACTCTGGGTAGGCATGGCGGGCACCGAAAGTGAAGCCTTGAGGTTAGGGTGCCGTTTGGTTTGACACTCGGGACTGCCCAGGTCTCGAGTGAGGAAACAGAGGTAGTCCAGGGGAAAGACCTGCAGGAAGGAACAGACGATAATTTAGATTATAATTACTGCCAGCTTAGAAACAAACTCTCTTGTGATGTTAGACATTTTCTCCTCATCTTTTCTCATCAAACATCCACCCAGTTATTACAATCAAACTGATGAAAATATTCTTCATATTTTTTGGTCCCAGATATGCGTTTGTGTCCACCCACTCGTTGGTAAAGCTGCTGCTCTTGCTCGGTTAGGATGCAGGCGATCTCCTCGGGGAACTGAACAAGGTGGCGCACGTCCACCAGCTCCTTACTGATCCCACTGACACTGGGAGGAAGAGAGCCGCTGCTGGTCATACTGTTGACCAGCTGACGCTCTGGATGGACAGATAAAGAGGAGCAGACAAAGGAAGAAAGAGATCAAGACTTTTACATTGCTGATCCTACTTTTCCACATGCCATATCACAAACTAGCTGGTATTTGAGGCGCACAGTAAGAGAAAAAGGCTGTTGAACTCATAAAAACAGAGTGAGAGAGTTGAAGAGAAGGACGAGAGAGAAGGGTTAAAGGACGCAAAGAAAGAAGAATGAGTTGCCATCACTAGCAGAGACCACTTCTGCTTATACGAGAAAATTAAAAACATTAGATCATTATCTAAAAGTTTTAAGCTTTAGTGAAATGTGCATCTCTTTTACAGGATTAACCTGAATGCCTCAAGTCTCCCGATCCATCAATCCCTGCATACCACATACTCTCTCCCCCTCGACTAAGCCTGCACACTGCCCCCCTCTAGAAGTAAACAGCATTGATCACCTGCCAGTTCCTGTGTTTGGATTTCAGTTAGGTCCATTAGTTGGTCTGTTTACACACACACATATGCAAACCCGTCCTCATCTCTGCTAACAAAGGACTAATGGACAGTTTTCTACACTGGTGCTGTAGCTGCCAGGTAGACATACTGTACATTGCCGGGATGAATGCCACATAAACGAACAGGCTTTTCCACTGCAGGAGCTTTTCCAGGAATCATTTGAGGGGCTCCCTGCATTTTGATTACAGAAATGAGAGAACCTATTCTAGTCACTGGGACATTGTTTTCCTAAGGGACGGCTGTGGCTCAGTGGTAGAGCGCTCGTTGGGCGTTCGATCCCTGGCACTGCAGTCCCATGTCGTGTCCTTGGGCAAGAACCCCGAGTTCCCATAGGAGTGTAAATGTGTGCGAGTGTTTATCTGATGAGCAGATAAAGGTGGCACCTTGTACGGCAGTACATGAATTCATACCGTGTATCAATGTGTGTGTGTAGTATGTAAAAGTGCTTTGAGTAATCGTTAAGACTAGAAAAGCGCTATATAAAAACAGTCCATTTACATTCTAACCCAGAGGTTTGTAGTACTGAATGTTGTGGACTGGTTAAACCCAAACCATGACACTGTACAGCATTTATTCCAACAGAAGTAGGCAGCTGGCCCTAGTATCAATACAACTAGAGTAAATGGAAGTGCCTTGTGTAGCACATTTTGTTATCAGCTATAAAGTTATATGCATGTGAATAAAGCATCAATTTTGTCAGCATTTTAAAACAAAAAATAAGTTATACTGTACAATGTGTATAGGCAAGGAGATTGAACACCAGGAATTGGACAGATTCTGTCTGCTCATTGTCGTACAAGCATAAACCTACACACTCCCCTCTCACACATACACACACACACAAACTAGTGTGTTTATACACATATGCAGACGCACACTTAAAGGTTGTCCTTGGTAACCCTTGAGATGTGCAACAGGTAACCATGGCAACAGCAGTGACCGCTCTGCAGAAGCAAAACTTGCTTATTTACACAGTTTGATTTGTGGATCCGGCCTCACAGCTTCTGTAATGAACTCTCTCTGTGTGTGTGTGTGTGTGTGTGTGTGTGTGTGTGTGTGTAGGACAAGAACATACACAGACTGAGCATAAGAGACAGTTAAGAATAAACGGAAAGAAGACGAAAATAAAGATTAAAAGAAATAGAAATAGGAGAACTGGAGGTTGTTTGAACAGAGAACAGATCAGTGAAAATGAATCTAGGGGAAACAGAGAGAGGAAAAATGATGGGGAGGAGAGGACAGAGATAAGCTAGAGAGGAAGGAAGGGATAAGTCGAATAAGTGGAAATTGTGTAGTTTACACTATGCAGCAAGTGTGAGCTATCTCTCACAGTTAGAAAGACAGTGTAATCCACTAAATCCTTTAACTTTCCTACACAGAGAGTGACTGCAGGTTATGAATGATGATTCATTTATAGAGACCAAACCTGCAACACATTTCTCATAGACATACGTCCATTAAATGCAAAAGGAAAATGTGTTTCAGAGAGCCCCACGTTCTGAGACTATAGAGAATATATGGCCTGTAAATAAAGTTGCATTCTGGAGAAAACTATCATGGTTACTAAGTAGCTATTTCACAAAAGCACTATGGTAATAACAATGTGGTAGCCTACATATCACACTATGTAGTCGAGATGTGAACTTTCATCTGGTTCACAACATTTGTCATTGGTCAGCTCCTCTCTTCCTATTGCATGGCACAGGTTCGCAAAAATGCCATAAAAATAAGATTATGAGAAGATATTAGTACAGTTTAAAAACTATCAAATCTGCCATTGCTCACGCATAAGAGTAATATCTCCTCATCTCTTGCCCAGAACTGTTTTCGCAATCTTTTGAAGTGGAAATGAAGACACTTTCAAATTAGTCACATGAATTTCATGACCATGCAGAGGACTCAATTATGCATTTATTAATGCTTTAAACTAGGAAACACGTAGGCAGACAAGGCTGTCAGACAAGGCAGTGACATAAGGGTCTTAAGAGATTCTGAAGAACCAATTAAAAAAAATGTGTACTGAAACAGAAAACAGATAAATCATAACCATAACATGTTGACGATAAAGTAAAACAACTGAGGTACTTTTTTTTTTTATTAGTTTATTCTTAAAAAGTGCCAAAGACCTACATTCTCAAAAACACTGTTTGGGTCCCAAATTAAAATTGATGGATTAAAAACTGTATTCAAATAGTTTTTATTTAATTTGCTTTATCATGTGTTATTCATGAAATGCTTAACTTCTGCCTGCAAAGCTTCACACAAACTGTGCAATATCAGTAATGACAACAGAGAACTGTTATGAATAAACACTAAAGACTGGATGGAACAAGATCTTGGATTCCAGTGATGTTGATACATGTATCTAATATAATCTGTTGAGGACCCATGAGAAAAAGACCCCTGGCCCATTACAGATCATAAACACTAGTTTAAGAAACACTGTTTAGCAATACTGAGCATGCAGCACTCCTGCTGTGAGACTGAGAGAACATGAACCTGGACTAATTGACCATGATCTCCCTGTGATTTCTAAGCATGGGTTTACTCATATGTAATGCATGCTGAATACAAATACCCTGTACAGTATCCTTCTCTGTGGTTGATATATCAAAAACATCATTTTAATATTTCATGTGTGACGTCTGATCAAAACTAAACCAGTTATTGTTCATGTTTCTGTCTCAACTAGGGCTCATGTTTAGAGGGTTAGACAGCTGCATTTTTTAAAATCCCTTTTAAAATAATATATATACTTTAAGAAAACTTTAATAAAATCACACTGAAGCTGAGAAAATTGCAACTGTGTGTGTGTTGGTTAGTTTAATGTCTAGAATTGAAAAGACACTCAGTGTCGTGACCTGATTCTTTGTTAGCCCCGACTATAACAACAATCTTTCAACACTGATGTGAGGTTTGTTGGTTTTGTTCACTGAGTAAATCACACGTTATGTACACCAACCAAAAGGAGAGGAACCCTGAACATAGACCCTGCCGTCTTTCTTTGCCGGCCAAGTGCACACGTACGCACTGTTCTCACAACCACGTTTAGAGCTGATGACAACTTCCCTGCTGGAGTATGTAGGGCACTCAAACAGGTGCAGCACAAACAGCCTCAGGCGAAGGACTGTTAACAAATTAGCCTTTGAACCTATAAATACAAATCATGCATGTAAAATCATTTCTATTCAAAACATCAACAAACTTCTTTTTGCTTCCTGTTTTAGGGGTGAAAGATTAAACTCTCCACAATACTAACATCTGAGACCTGATCTACTGTAGTATTGCATCATCACATGTGTAACTCTATATACGCACTATATTTTGAGTGTCTGTTAAGTATTGTACAGGAAATACACATCAAAATGTCCCTTTAAAATCTCTATATATTAAAATATCATTGATGATATATAATGCAATTTCTAGTCAAACTGCAGCATTAGGCTAGTATAGAAATCTAGATGCACCCTAGTGGCAGCAAATTTATTTGGCTTGCGAGTTGGAAAAACCAAACTCTGGTCAGGCCAATCACATCGTGTATAGAGTCGGTGGGTGGGCTTATGGCTGCTGCTGCTGCTGCTGGGAACAGCGGCCTTCTGGAAGACTTGGAGTTAAGCTTTTCTTTGAGAAAAGAACAAAGAAAGGCACTGAAAATTATTCTTAAAAAAGGAAGATGTGTTCGGAGTTTTGCCGACTGGATACAGCAAAATTTTAATCTATCAACTAGCTTCGCTACCTTCTTCGTTGCTCTGCCTGGTTGTAATGCTATCCTATTGCGTGCAGAGGGAATTTGAAAGACAACCGTTTATCCCGCCCCTCCGATTGAGCTCCGTCAATGGTGAGTTCCCAGACGCAACATCTTGATGTGGGTCTGGCTTGTCAGGCTAGCATTAGGCAGTTTCTCTTCAGGGTCATACACACACTTAACGCAAATAAAAATAAACAAGTAGTATCAAGTGGTAGCAACAAACGTACAAAAACAACAAGCCTAAAGACTCATAATACACAGACTCAGCCAAATACACAGACACACAGCAGCAGCAGAAACAATAAATATTGATCTGTCTGACAACACAGTTATCACAGGGAGTTTCCCTCTTGGATCAGATGTGCATACTGCATGCACACAGAACCACGTGTAGACATAAATATACTGTAACATTTAGGTTTTTCCTAAACTTTCTTTATGATGTAGATAAGAAGTACGGACTGATTAAGCAAAAGACTCCTTGTTATGAATCCAACGGTCAAATTAGAGCATAAAATAAGCCCCATAATTAAGTTAAATAATAACTAAGTAAGATTTTTAAAGACGTATTTAGTCCAAAATGTTTGCTTTATACTATTCTCTTCATATAAGAGGTATCGGGTCAAAATATACTGTGAATGAGGCCCATTTAAACTGCAAAGGACAAAACACAAAAAAAGAAAGTGGGGCCTTTACCAAATTAGTTCAGTGTCTCTGTGTAACCTCACAGTGACTTGACACAAATCAGATGGAACATATGGGGGATTGTGGTAGTTTGGTTTTTAACTGTAAGGTGTGTTGCTGTAACCTCAGAGACAAAACATATCCATAGCCTTGTGTGACATTAATGCTTAGGGTCAATAGAATGTGAAGTTGCCCAGAGATCCTGGAATTCTTGACTGTCATTCTATCAGGTTTCTGGTATGAAGGGGGCACAGTGCGCAACACTTGCATACTCGCACACATTTTGAAAACTGCTGCATCATCCATCACGTTTAAATACAATTGTCAAAAGTCTGAAATTAATTGCAATGTGACTGCCCCCCGCAGTTTATATTAGATACAAGCGATCACATAGCCTGGGAAAACCCTGACGAACTTCCGGCAAATTTGAGATTTGCTCTGCAAGTCCGTCTGGCCGAGAGCCCATTCAAGCCCGTTTCCAATTTTTCCAAATCGAGGCACCAATCACAACCGTTGAGGCGGGCTTTACACGATGACGATAGCGCAGCGACAGCAAGCAGCTTTTTGTTTACATTCAACATGGCGGCCACCAAAGCGCAGCAACCCGTTGATGCCGCTGTCGCTGCTACGTCACCCGGATCGTTGGTCTGATTGGGAGGCATTTGAGCGGCGTCCGTTGGTGACGTCCCTTTGGAAACGAGCTGTGAATGAACCTTGCCCAGACCCACTCTCAGTTACAACTGAGAAGGGTCTGGTGTCAGGCTAGCGATCACAGTGAGTTGGTGGAAAATGTGTTTTGAATTCACAAATGAATAAAGTCTTGCAATTCAGTATGTAAAATATAAAGGGAAACAAAAAACTAATCACAAAAGAGCATGCTGGTCCATGGTCTTACTTAGTCACACTCTCTGCCAGTGAACAAAGCAACATTAACATCTTTCAAAACAGTGACATTTATATTGAAGACATGAAAACACAGGAGGATACACATGGCACGTTGAGGTACATTTCAAACACAAAAGGCCACAAGTCCTGCCAAGACAGTTAAGCACACATTGACACTGCGAGCTTGCATTTGGCACTAAAAACAGAGACTGTAACATGCACCGACTACATCTTCCACAGAGCAGGATTCTGCCGTTTTTAAAATGACACATAAGGAATTAAGAAAGAAACCATACAAATCCATCACCAATAGACATAATATAATCCGACACTTTAGATTAAACCAAGTCAGATTTTTTTTTACTAAACGTGTAATATTTCTTTAAGACATAGCTGAGCAAATTACTTGCTATTATAATCAGATTCCCTGATTACCATGTAAACAAATGGTTCAGGTACTCCTTTTTAATGAATTAAGTCCCTCTTGATTTCTCATATACATAACAACTAAGTGCTGACCACACTAGACAACATGCAGTAGTCCCTATTAACATACACACAAAGACACTACATTTAAAAAAGAAAATACATGCACAGACTTATTTCATGTGTACTACTCAGTCAATGTTACAATTTCTCTCTGACTGACACTGGCAGCCATACTGTAACTCACATTTCCTCTACTCACTGATAAGCTTGTAGTCCATTCTGTGAGAGTTCTTCATGGTTGCTAGATACAGCTGGCCACTCTGCTTCCACACAGTTTGAGTGCCAGAGCGAGGGACTTGTCTACTTTTGAGCCGTCAGTCCCGTCTCTCCTGCAGCTGCTCTCTCTCTCTCTCTCTCTCTCTCTCTCTCTCTCTCTCTCTCTCTCTCTCCCCATTTCTAGCTTACATACGCCAACTTGTGCTGTATCTTGTCATGTCTATTGCTCTTTTTCACTCACCTGGTTTCTCTCCCTTTCCTTATCAGCAAACAGTCTTTGCTCTCTCTCTACTGACTACAATCACTTTCTCTCTCTCTCTCCCGCCCACTCTTCTCTGACACCATACATAGTTCACAGCCACGCGCTAGAGTTAGACCAGCCAGACCATCCCTATGCACAAACATTTATATGGACAGACTGTAGAAGCAATACAGGATAACAACAGATCCAAAAAAAACATTTTTATTTTCCCCTTCAAGATTCCCATGATGCGACAAGTCACAGAAAGGTGCTGATTTTTTTACTGCTGTTTACATGATACTTCCCAATGTGTCTTTAATGACTCTATTCAGTTTATTTCAGTTTAAGTGCTGCAACAAGTCTAGTCAACGAGTCTATTAAAGGTCCCATGGCATGAAAATTTCACTTTATGAGGTTTTTTAACATTAATATGCGTTCCCCCAGCCTGCCTATGGTCCCCCAGTGGCTAGAAATGGCGATATGTCTAAACCGAGCTCTGGGTATCCTGCTCTGCCTTTTAGAAAATGAAAGCTCAGATGGACCGATCTGGAATCACCTCCTTATGACGTCATAAGGAGGAAGGTTACCTCCCCTTTCTCTGATTTGCCCGCCCAGAGAATTTGGCCCGCCCATGAGAGAGAGAGAGACATCATGGCTTGAAAACAAGCGAAGCACGGCAGTTGGTCAAGACCACACCCCCACCCTCCACCTTGCCCCCCTCTCTCCTCCTCAATAGCATTTAAAGCTACAGACACAGAAATGGCACATCCTAAGTAAAGCTCATTGTGGGACTGGCTCTAGTGGCTGTAATTCTGCACCAAGGCTGAATTTCAGGAAAGAGACTTCAGATACAGTATTAGGGGACCACTAAGGCCTATATAAAAGAGACTTCAGATACAGTATTAGGGGACCACTAAGGTCTATATAAAAGCAACCAAAGAGCACCATGTCATGGGACCTTTAACAGAAATGTAGTTGACCAGTTTGCTAATTGTTTAAGTCATTTATTAAGCAAAAATGCCACATATTCTCGGGTTACAGTATCTTAAATGTGAGGCTGCTTTTTTCTGCTTTACTACATTGAAATTTGAATGTCTTTGGGTTTTAGACTGTTGGGTCTGACAAGGCAAACAATTTGAGGACGACACTTTGCACTCTGGGAAACAATGACATGTTATCAACTAAACAATAAATCTAAAATATAATTAACAGATTAAGCAATACCGAAATGATTTGTTAGCGGCAGCCCTACACTGTACAGTATAAATGTAGGTTGGATAAAGCATGTTGCTCTATATTTGTTACTCAGTATGAAGGGAGCAGAAATGATTCACTTACATGCTGCTGTATCATTTTGCTTAGAGAAGATGTCTTAAAAGATTGGGTACAGTATACCTTATGAGCAGTCTGTATGATACAATGAGTGTAACAGTCCCTCCAACCTAATTGGAAAACATGCAGTCAGTTGTCACAGAAACAGCTAGCAAGGTTGTTCTGAACTGTTATCTTGGTCAAAATATTATCTTTCATTTCACCAGACCTAATGCACAAACATGGTGTATTTGTACAGTACTGAAACGTAAAAAAAAAAAAAAGAAGAAAAAAAAGAATGTCACAATCCCATCTAAAAAACATTCAGAAGAGTATTTTTAGCAATTATGGCCATGTTAACAATATGTGTTCTTGAAATCCTTGAGACTTCCCTCCAGTATGATTCCCCACCACATCTGCTGTCAATGCCGGCAGGCAACACAATGTACAATGCCGACAGAGAGGAAGAGGGAGAAAGAAAAAAGAAAGAAACACCAATATTGAGCTGGAAGGATGGCAGCCTATTACTGAGCTGCCTACTTCCTTTTAGCGGTACAGTAAATTGTGCTATAAAGGAAGCCATTGACTTTGATAACTGTGTACAGTATACTTTGACAGTAAATGGGACAACAGGAGATATGTAATGCCAAAATGACACATCCACTATTTGAAGAATAACAAATACTCCACAAACCTATAGGATCACTTTGATCAACAATGATTTTCATTTTCATTCTATTCTCAGTCTATTTTTTTGATTGTTTGATCTATGAAATGTCAAAAAATAATGGCCGTCACAACCTGGCAGAACCCAAAGTGACGTCTTCAAATGGCAGCAAATCATTTTTCAACCATTTCTTTCACAATATTGCTAGATTATTATAGAAGTAGTTGGTGGCATCACATTTTTTACAAAGACAAGCTCCACGAAACTACAACTGCTCCTAATTACTGACATATTCATCAGTGAATTTTCTCCTCTCTATTTCTCAGTATCCCTACCCCAGTGCTTACGCAGCACACACACAAACACACAACCTTGACCTTACCCTTGACTTACCCAGTTAACATTTTTTTTCTAACACCAGTATTTGTCTTTATAGGTGTCAATGGTTTACCCTCACAACAAAAGCCTGTCGTACTGACCCAGACATGTACTGACTCAACCTGTAAACATAATTTATCATCTCCAAAACGTCCTTCCTGACCTGCTACTAAAACCAAATGACTGCTCTGCTGCGGAAAGACATAAGTCATTCATATACATCAGAGGAACCAGCAAAATGCTTTCAGATCTTTTACATTAAATGTGGTACTTGGAGAAGGTCTAGAAAAGCATTCCACTTATCACCACTCACATTAAAACGCTAAGAATACACAGAGGATGGCCAGGTAATTATCCTGGTAATCCTTGAAAGCATTTGGGCCAGAGCCACAAGTTTGTTAAGTTGTACTTCCAGTCCAGTTTTGCTACCACTCTACTGAATCTAAAATCAATACTTTATTAGGACAGGATACGATAGAAATAGGAATTATATACACAAAGACACTGCATACACCAAGTAAAATAAAAATGGAGGTGTTTTCTTTCAATCACAACCTCTGTATCTCATAGTAAGTTCATCAGACTTATGGGAAAACAAACTCATAACTACAAGATCCATACTATATTAATGCAATTTTTTAACTACTCTATTGAAAATATGCAGTGCACAGAAACTGAGAATGACAAAATAATGTTTAATTCTAAAATATGATACACTGTAAAGAATAACCAGCATTTGTCAAACCTAACACCTGCTCTGCTGGCATAAACACATGTATTATTTAATACGGAGACCTTAACATAAATATCCATCTAAACTTTTACCTGTGATATGCAATTACCACCAAGATGAAGAAGAAAAAGTAGGTGTCATTCTTCTTTTTTTGTTGCACGACAGGTGCATTTCCGCTTAAGGAAGAGGATGAAGGCAAAAAGAAATAAGGAAAGGAAAGGTATGGAGAGAGAACACAAAAGCTTTTGTATAGAGGTGACATATACAGTAGGTGACCCTCACCAAAGAGGATTAAAACATTTTTTTTATTTGATTTCCAGAAGACAGACAATGGCGGTGCATACACGTTTCGAAAGCCCCATGTCTATTTCGAACCCAGTCAAACAACAGATGAACAAATTCATCCCCTAGATTCTGTGTGAAAAGCTAGCACACGCTGGTAGAAACTGAAAAGACTGACCTAAAAATGCATAATAGTTATTATTATTATTATTCAACACCCTGGTTCCAAGGTTGTACAGTCAAACAGGCACAAGCGCTTTGTCTGCTAAGGTAGAAAAGTGTTATATAAGCATAGTCCATTTACACTTACTTTTGCTGGTAGGTTTTAGGTGTTTTAGGTTCATTTTAAACTGAATTACAGAAGTTAGATTGAGAAAAAGCTTTATTGCTAATGCATGAGAGAATAAGAGCAGGTTGTTACTGTATGTAGAAACACTGAAGAGAGGAACAATACCATAAATGGTAAGAAAGCAATAACTACACTAGCACTATCCAAATTTGAAACTTAAGTCAGACCTTCCCAAAGTATTCAGGATAATGAAATATCTTTTATGACATCTGATAATTACTTTCACCTTACAAACTATGCCTTATCTTAATTGCCATTTGGAGTCAGTTGGAGTAGTTAGTTCTTGCAAAAAAGAAAATTAGCTTTTCTAAAGCCACTCTTTTGTTTGATTCTTTTTAAGCTTTCAGCACTGCACTCAGCAAGTGAATTAAAACCTTTAAAACAGCTAAACAACAGTACTGTATATGTATTTCTTTCTTTGTTACAGGGACATCATGTCTGCTTTCTGGTACACAAAATATGAAATCATATAAATGGCACAGCCACACAGGTGGTTACCGTGTGAGTGAAAGGCAAAGATGAATGGCAGATTGAAAACAGATGACTTTGTGTGTAACGATGTGACAATGGAATTACAGTAAGTCTTCTCTAAGGTAATGTTCATGGGCAATATCTGGATAGCTTTGGTACTAGATTAGAGAGACAGAGAAAGTTAGACAGTGAGTCTCTCATGCTGTGTGTGTGTGTGTGTGTGTGTGTGTGTGTGTGTGTGTGTGTGTGTGTGTGTGTGTGTGTGTGTGTGTGTGTGTGTGTGTGCCTATGAAAACCTAGTCCTGCCAAGACTTCTAAGCTGCTATGTGTGCACGTGTCTGGCTCTATTCTGTTTCCTGTAACCCATTAGAACAGAACACAGGTCATGTTGAAGATATGTGCTGTATGAGTGTGTGGTTTTTTTTTGCATTCAAAAGCTTGTCTGACAAAAATAAAGTTCCGTTATTAACATGATTAAAAAGGAAGCAAGTCAGAGAAAAATGCATGTCTGTGTGTGTGTTTGTGCGTGTGCACGTGTGTGTGCGTGCGCGTGTGTCTCCTTGATCTTGCCAGAGACAGTCTGTCCCCTGGACCAAAGCCAGTGGAAATTAACGTCGGGATCGGCTTACATTTATGTCATACGTAACATCATTGTAGAGAAGGTGGACAGACAGTTACCAGCTATGCAACTGACCGACAACCCGATTGGTTGGAAGATGAAGTCGTGGATAGTATGAGAGAGAGAGAGAGAGACAGAGAGGACATACGTCTTTTAAGACATAGGTTTTACAGTTGACCTTTTAATGTCTTTCTCAAGGCATTTCAGGAACAAGGCTAGCTGCTGCCATGTGGTTTAAGTTCAATGTAAAGCTGGCAAACGTGTGCGTGTGTGTGTGTGTGTGTGTGTGTGTGTGTGTGTGTGTGTGTGTGTGTGTGTGTGTGTGCGTAAGGTACATTCATTCATGTGTGTGTCTCCTAAGCTTTTCAGAGGAGCATGTTTGAAGTGCACATGACCTCTTTTAAGATGTTAAGACATAACCTGGTGTGTGTGTGGACCCTGTGATGTCAGGAGGCTTTTTCTTCTTCCTGTGCATCAACACCACTTCAGCGTTGTGTGTGCATGTGTGTCTAAATTGGAGAATGGAGTAGAGAGAGATAGAGAGAGAGAGACACAGAGAGAGAGAGAGACACAGAGAGAGAGAGAGAGAGAGAGAGAGAGAGAGAGAGAGAGAGAGAGATAGAGAGGACAGCAAAGGAAATAAAGAGAAAAGTAAAAAGGAAAGGGCAACCACTGGGATCAACTATAGACGTGCGACCCAAAACCGCTGTGGATGACCATGTGGGAAAACAGTAGAGAGGAAGAGAAAAGAGTGGAGCCATGGACCACACGGGAATAGTGATAACCTTTTCTTCTCAGGATCAAACAGATACAGAATCTCTGACCGAAGTCCCTGCTTCACTTGTCATCAAATGCAATGCTCCTCTATTTATTAGCGGATGAACATCTAGTATGAAACTGTTGATTTATACTATTGTTGGAACACACACTTTACATAAGAGACAATACAACTGAATGCAGAATATTCAGCATCTTCTACAGTACAACACCCACCTTTCAGCACGGCGTGGCTGTTGGGGCCCTGGGGCAAAGGGTAGGGCAGAGCGGAGCGGGCACCGAGAGCTGCTGTGGCCTCTAGTAGGGCTCCGGTCAGCAGGGAACACACCGACGTCCTCTGGCCACAAGCAAAAAACCTAGAAATAAATAAAAAGTGGAAACGAGGAAAGAAAAAAAACACAGTTAAGTTTGCCTGTGATTCTAATCTGAACATTGGCATGCCCAGTGATGCAGCCAATTGTCTGTTCACTTGCTAGCATCTACAACTAGCATAAAGCCTAGCATCTATAATATGCAACATAACAGCTTAACTTTTGCAGTGTTACAAATGTGTAACCGGAAGATCTCTGTGACGTATGCATGCATACATATACAGAATGTTAAGTCATTGTAGATGCCAGTTGCAGGCTACAACTCAAGCTTTCTTCAAATGTCAATTACTTACTGGTCAATAAAGTGTCACAAAATAATTACAAATACCAATCACAATTTCCTAAAGCCCAAGGAGATGCCATCAAATTGCTCGTTTTTATTGAAAGGCAAAGATGTTCGGTCTATTATCCTTGTTGCAAAGAGTGCATTTCTTTAGTGTCATTTTTAACCCTAGAGTCAGTCTGTTTTCCACCTACTTGTTTTATAAAACCAGCACACATTACAGCTACCCTGGAAATCCAGAGTTCTCGCGACAGCACAATTTGAATTTGCTCAGCGAGTCACTCTGACATTCAGTGATGATGCTCATTAACTATGCCCTTGTAGCCGAGCTGCACCAATCACATTGGTGTATCTGATATAGGCGGGCCAGAGGCAAGCTAAACAGATGACGACAGCGCTGCGACGTCAAAGTCATTAGTAAACATTGTAAGATGGCTACGGATGAACACCAGTTGTTTGAAACGGCTTTGGCCGCTACAATGAACGAGTTAGACTTGGCTTTTTATCTAAAAGAGGAACAGAAGACGGCGCTCGAATCGTTCCTGTTTTGCCGACCGGATACAGCAAGAGTTTAATCTACCAGTTAGCTCAGCTGGTAGCTAAGCGTATGGGGCTTAGCGAATACGTCACCCCGTGAATTGTTGTGATTGGTCGTAGTGTTATCCAATTGCGTGCAGTCAGATTTTCAAATGCATACTTGGTGCCGCCCCTCGAGTTGGGCCATTTTCATTACTCAGTGCCAGACCCTTAGTCTTTCGGATTTGGGTCTGGATTTCCAGGCTACATTACAGCTGCTATAAATTACAATATCTTTCTTTTCTTTCTTTTTTTTACCTTCAAGTTACTGTTAATTAGCTACCTTTACTTAATAAAAAAAAAAATGTACAGCATCTCCAGGACTCCAGATTTTTATTGGTTATAAGAAAAACTATATCAGACAAAAAAATTGGATACAAACCTAGGTGGATGAAAAGGAGGACAACGGCAGAGGATCAGGTCTGGTGTGGCTGGGCTGGCGCTGTCGGTGTGTGATAGCCAGCGAGACTCCCTGAGACACACACATCCAGGGTAAGACAGCAGGAGCTTTTTGGCGGGATAAATCAGGTTGCGTTCCTCTCTGTCTTGCACATAGTTGTTAACCTGTTGAGGAAGTCATTGACAAATGTGTCACTGACTTAAGAAAGTTACATTTATATAAATAAAGCTTCCATTTTCATTAAAGCATCCAGTGAAGGTACAGTGAAGCACAGTTAATTCAGTATAGTGGTAAGGCCGATCCTGCTTTATCAACCTTGAAGTATGCAATACCCGGAATAACTCAGATTAAAGAGTGATACAAAAGCTTTCTGGCAAAAATCACCTCATCCGGTGCTGTTTTTTACCTTTCAGAACGTTACACAACGTTTGAATCAGAGGTCATTGCCATCAGCTCCTCTCTCCTCTCTCTGGCCATTATCGGAAGCAATTTCCTCTCCGCAGAAAAGAAATCAAAGCGTGAAAAGGAAGAATTAATAAAGAGAAATACCACTGAGGCACATAACCGATAGAAAGAAAGGTGGGAAAGGGACAGAAAGCATCAGACAGACAGATACGTCGGTATATAGAGCGAGGAGAATAATGGGGAGATGGAGAAAAGGAAGGTGGGAGGCAAGAGAGAAAGAAGAGACGTCACTGAAGATTTTTAACCGAGCGAACATTTTGACCTTAAAGAAAAGCCTCCTCCTCCTTCAGTTCACACTCTTCTCGGAACAAAATCCATCCGGCAAAAGAGGAAACACTTATCCAAACCAATTGACTTGTACTTTGTCCTTATGTGACCCGGCAGATGAGCTCTTTGGGCACAAATTTCAGAGAAAAGCCATTACGGCACCATTTTGTGGCACTGTAAGTGGGCGCTAATGCCTTCAGCGGGGATGGATATTACAAAATTGGGACAAAATCGATACTGGTGACAGAGTGGGGGGATGAATGCAATACAGGTTTAATGCAAAATACGGCGCGGGTGTAATCGTCCATACGCCCTGCTTCATAATAATGCCAGGAAGGAGGTAGGCGAAGGACATCACCCCCCGAGGTTTATGGTGTTAATTCTCAGAGTTTAGTACATGTGAATCTGTGTTCAGTTGGCTCACTACTTGTCTCAGTGGGATTTATTTCCTGCATTGGGTGTAGGCCTAACTGTTGTCAGATCTGGGCCATCCCGGGGGAAAGGAGACATACCAGCCTGCACGTTTAAAGAGTGAGAGAGCCAGCGTGAAGGAGAAGGAGAGAGGGGGTAAGACACAAAGAAATACACAAACTCGCGCACGCACATAGCACGCATGTACATTAACAGTGTATTTTGCCACATTTAATACATAGCAAAACAGCAGCATGCCTGTGTTATTTACTCTGCATTTGGATGGGCAGGTTTTCAGTTAATTAGCTGGATTTTCTGTTTTCCCGTCACTAATAATCAAATAAAACCCAAAGAATTAATTTGTAGGGAAGTTTCAATGCCATTTCACATTGCTTGAATATTTCAGTACTATGTATCGAAGCAACAGAAATATCATTGGATTGGTAAGTAGCTGCAAACGGCCCTAAACAACAACTAATATGGACTTTGTCTCTGCTTATGTGTCCTGCTTATGGATTTTGGCAGTTAAACACCTTATTAAGGCGACCAGAGATGACCACTGTCTAAATCAAGGATCAATAGAGCCAACAGATTTTTTTTATAGATAATTATACTGCAGTTGACATTTTGCGCTGGATCAAGACTCTTAATACAAGATTTTTTAAATATGACTTTGTGACAATGAATGAATGACAAGTGAGTGTTTCCCTTTGCCTTGTTATTACTGTTGTCAACAACTAGCATGACAGCTTTTGAGAAACAAGGAAACCTAACTTAGTAGCTCTTTCACGTAGAAACACACAACCCACTTAGTGTATTTGATGTAAACCTCTGTGCTACGTTAGTGAATTTACAGATAAAACTACTAAAAAAGTGATTGCTAAAAGGAACGAGTTTTGTTACATGTTTATACAAGTAAAAATCTATTTCTTTTGATGTGATACATTTTCTTTCTTAACATGAAAACATTTTTAAAAGATATACTCCCCAATAACTGTAAGTGCCAGTTCTACTCTAACACACAGCCCAAGAGTGCCCGACTTTAAATGACACTGCGGGGAATGTGGTGTTGTTTTTGACAGACACAAAGCAGCTATCTTCACACACACACAAACAGACAAACTCATCTTGAAACTACACACACACGGACATACAGCCCGACTTTCCTTAAAAATCACAAAAACACAGTAGTATGTGTATATGCACACACACAGAATCATGGTCAAAAATATCTGCACCTACCAAAGAGTGGAGATTTTTCTTCTGTAAGAAAGGGGGTTAGCCCCACTCTCACACGTTAACGTGTACATTTCTTTCTAAATGTAAAAAAATCTTCTGCTTCTCAGGTTTCACAGACGTCTGAATGAAAAGTGAATGAGTGAGTGAGTGAGTGAGTGAGTGAAGGGGTGAAGCAGTGGGGAAGTGAGGAAGCTTTAAACTGGTTTTAACATCCATTAAGGGAAAATACTTTAATAAATCAACCAAAGTGTCCATTTTCCCTAATGCTTTTTTAATCTCAGTATAAAAAATGATCACTCTAATGTAGGCAGGCAGGAAGAAAGACAAAAATTACTCTCTTTTTTTAATGTGGCCACAGTCACATCAGGCACGGAGGTAATAATTGCATTTCAGCTCAATTACATAACTACAGGTCATCCAATACCAATATATCCATCGTGTTTTGCCATTTAGCCAGTTAGTAAGTCAACTGCCAGTAATACAGCTCTGTATCTCATGTTACACTGTGTTTACAGAAAATGCTAATGGTTTAAGCTCAGTGAAGGTAACTTCTAATTGCTAGAGGCAGCTGCACTGAGTGAGCTCCAATTACAAGTTACAGTAACTTCAAAAGCACGTACAGTCAAAATCTGTTTTTGCTAATCGCTGTTACAGTGCTGCATTTAAATTTGCATTTGTAATGAAGAGCACATGTCCATATTGCAAATAGTCAGAATTTTATCTGTAAAATAAATAAATGTATTTGTTCATTTTGAATTAAAACAAAATGTTTTGGTTCTGCAGGCTAATGTTGTTTCATAACCGTTTGTGTAAACTATGAAAACTGCTCTAAACATATTTGTCTTACTTTCTCTATAATCCTACCTTTCAATTTAACAGACAGTTCCCTGTTCAGCCTTTTTGGCCAGTGTAAAATCTAGTGTGGTCAGATGATGTGTCCTATTTTGAGGCGTGCTGCCATCTCAAGAGCTCAGAGAGTTTGTCTTCCTCAAAGATGGGGATCAAACCTGTGATGCTTGAATCAAAGTACATTCATAAATTAAAAGAAGAATAATTATAATATTACAACATACAAGCTATGACTTTCTTATTCTTGACATTCAGTCCATGTAACCTACAGCTATGAATGAGTTTGCAATAAAGTCCCATTAGTGCTCCATTGGCTAATTTCTCTGCCTGGTAACAGCCATTCTGGGAAAGGATTAGCAAGGGCACTGTGGGGCACCACACAGATCTACTGAACTTTGTGCTGGAATGCACACACGTACATACACATGCTAAAATCCAGACATGCAAACACACTCTGACTCATGCCTGTGCCATTAAGTATTTCATACCAGACACATACAGTATATATCAGCATGCAGCACACTGGAGAGGCCGAAGCTCTCACTGAAATCCAACCACCCACACCTTGACCTCTTTACTTTGATGTCCCTGGCCCACCACACACACACACACAGACATACTCCCACACTGACACCCACTCTTAGTCACATACACACCACACTCCTCTTCAATTACTCTGAATACTGTCCAGTACTGCAAGGCAGAGATCCCCTGATACAATCTACCTCAGCAGCTGTGAAATTCTGCAATGATATGTGTGTGTGTGTGTGTGTGTGTGTGTGTGTGTGTGTGTGTGTGTGTGTGTGTGTGTGTGTGTGTGTGTGTGTGTGTGTGTGTGTGTGTGTGTGTGTGTGCGTGTGTGTGTGTGTGTGTGTGAGGTACATTCTCCATCCTACAATTGTCATGCATGTATACAAAAACACACACAACATACATACAAGGACACAAACCTTGATCTGGTAATGATATCACGCAATTAAACACACACGAGTACTCGCATGGGATTAGACATATCATTGCATTGGTGCCCTGCCACCCACCACATACTCTCCCACGAGGCTGACATTCAAGAAATAGAAATACATCGTTTCGACTGAATTCTACTTTTAGAAGCTTCATGGAGGGTCGAGGTTAGCCGAGGTCAGCGGGGGGTTAGTGTAAAAAGAACTCTGTTATTCTGGTCTGTGGACTCAGAGCTGAGGTCAGTGGGAGAGACGTCAGCCGTAACCCTTTCCTTTACTGAGCAATTAGCGGTTATTTTGGTCTTTAAAAAGTTTATATTTACAATACTAGGATTCATTTTAAAAGGAACAAGACTCAAGGGTTTTGGCTAGGGCTGCACAATATATCTTTTTTTATCGTCACCGCGATATCAACTGGCGCAATAACCATATCGTGAAAGGCTGCGACATATCGCGATAGACACTTAAAGATTTAGTTTGTGTTAGCTTTCCCGGCTTCCAGTGTTAGCTACATGATTGCTGGATAAAAGCCAGACACTATATAATATTAAGTTGCTGTGAGCTGTAGCCTACATTTACTTCTAAACAGAGGAAGAACATAACGTAAACTCGAAGATTATTCCTTCACAGCGCTGTGCAATGCGAGAAAATCTCAGAGCTGAACCGGGCAGACACAGCAGTTTTCATCAGATTCACCCTGGGTCGGGTTAATTAAGTCTACTGCTAACTTACAACACTAATAACATTACCGTCGCCAAAATACCCCGCAAATCAAATCCATATCTCTCTCTCTCTCTCTCTCTCTCTCTCTCCCCCCCACACACACACACACACACACACACACACAAACAAACAAACGGTTGATTAACACAGATAGGTGCTGATTAGCTCTCATAACGGGCCAGGTGGGTAGCGCACTGCCATGAGTCCATGAGGCTAATGTCTGAATACTCCACATTTTCATTGTGATACTTTGTGATTACATTCTGAATCTGCAACGTTCTCTGTCAGGTAAATATAGACGTAGATAGTAGACGTAGCCTACACTGTAAGTCAGTAGTAGGCTATACAGTGGAGTTGCATATTAAGTGGTTTGGGGTCCTTCTACAAGTAATTTTTGGGTACAATTTGGTTTTGAAGAATTCTACAAGCAGCAATACTACAGGCCAAGCAATCGCCCGTTCCAAACAGGCACATTTTCAACGGGCACTGTACTAGTTAAACTAAAATCACATTAACTTTGATGCAACTGTGCACATGAAGGGGGGGTTCTGAACAGCATAAAAAAGCTGCAGGATGTGGCATAATTTCCTAATTTTCTCGTCAAATGAAATGTACTCTTAACAGTAAAGAGTAGCATCCAAAGATTTAAAGTTGTTAAAGTTGTATTTTTTTTTATTTTTTTTTAGAGCAAGGCTACTTGGAGGTGAGGTATGCTCTTTCAGCAACATGAACTCAATAAAACTCAGCTGAATCTCTCCACTGCTTCATTCTTGAAGAACTGTAAATCACTGAACGATTAAGGTCTGAGAAAGCCCCATATTCCTAAAATCCTTCATACCATTTGGACTGTGTGTTTGCTTTAAGGCAGCGAAAATGGAGCCGACAAAGCGGTCTGAGGGAAATGAAGAAAAAGTGCACCCTGCCCACCCAACGTGACAAGGGCGTTTAAATGCACTGCACCTAGTCTATTTGAAAACTCGGTGAGGAGCCAGGTATGTTCAGCAGCCCTGGAATCTCAGAACCCAGACTCTCTAACCCCACCCATCCTCTCTGCACCGTCTTGTTCTGCTCTGACCGTTTCTGCCATTTCTGTCTCCACAAGGTAATGTTTTTTTTTCACGCAGTCCAAGCCTGGACTGTCTCACCGGCGCTGACTGAGTGCTGTGACTGAGTGTGTACAAGCTCATAGGCAAAACAAGTTGTTTGTACGTATGTGTACATTGATACAGAGTTTATATGTATGCATACTGTATGTGTTTTGTGTACTCGTACAGGCTGTGTATATACATATGTACAGTATGCTATTGTGTGTATTTATGCGCTTTTGAAGATACAAAGTTCTATCTGAGTGTATGTTAATTTATTGTAAGTGTGTGTAGGTGGTCCATGCACTTGAGACAGTGTTGCTTAGACTAGAGGAGCCTAATGTCTGAGTATCTGCTTTGAATAAGACAGAAGAGTGCATACTATGGGCTCAAATACACACAGACACACTTGAATAAATCTCCCTTATTAAAACACAGTAAGAAGATCATAATCCGACTGAAATTTAAGTTATTGAATGAGAAATGAAGCAGATGAGAAAATTAGCGAGGTTTGGCAGCAATGCATTCACACAAACAATCAAGCGCCTACAGCACAATAAGCAAACCTCTTATTCTTGCGTGATCTAATTTGTAATGCATTGTTTGTCTTGGTGGGAGTTTAAGCGTTGTCAACTACATTAAAAAAAAAAAAGATGGAAGTGGAGACACGATAGGTGTATGCAGTACACCAACACGCAAAGCGAGTACTGGACTGACGGCTAAATCCACTCAAATGGACTCGGAAGAAATGCTGAATGAAGGAAAAGAAGACAAACAAGAGAGAAATGATCTTCATACTTCAACTGAAGAGAAATGTACACAATGTAAAAACTGAACAATAAGATGCTGTTGGTTATTACACAAAAGGCAGCAGAGTTTGTTGTTTTACAGAGTAAGCCTTGAGAGAAAACCTCTCTTGCTTGAATCACATCTTAGATCAGGTCCTCTGTGGCTCAGTGGGTGGATTATGATGTTGACATTTCTAGGGGTTAGACTCATGCAATAAGGCACTGTAAATGTGGGTGGTGTAAGTGTGTGGGCGTTTGGCAACCCCCAAAAGTTTTTAGGAAAGGCTTTTCCCTGGGATTCCCAATAGCTGGAAGACTGAGCACTGACATTTGCTTTGGCCGTTACATGAAAAAAGTGAGCTAAATTAATTCAAATAGGAAAAAGCATTTAAGTAAATAAGTAAAGTAAGAAAATAAAAAGCAATGATTGATTATTAAAAAGGGGCGATCTTAAAGGGTATACATTCTTTTTTTAATAAACATTTAAAAAAAAAAAATCATTTGAATTATTGATTATAGCTCATAATTCCACTTATGACTTGCTGGCCCCGAGGTCTAGGCCCTTTTTCCCCTATGTTTTTCAAAATATAATATGAATTACTCTGCTAATATTAAGAGGAAGATAAAGGGAACAAGAGGGAAGGAGGGGGAGGAGGAATAGAATCAATGATAAAACGGAAGGGAAAAGAAATTATAAAAGCGATGGACAAGGTTTGAAAAAGGTTGTCAAAACAGGATGACAGGTTCAACAGAGAGCAGGAGAAGAATTAAGAAGAGAGCAAAAGATGGAGTGGTGGAGGAGGTGAAAAATAAAGGATGAGGGAGAGGAGGAGAAAGCATATGAAAAAGAGAACAGCGCAGCAGGAAAAACAAAAAGGATGTGAAGAGAGAAAACCACAGGGAGCGCAGCAGAGGAAATGGAGAGGGAGGCCAAGGGTGACTTGAATCATAATCCGCTGTTGAATTTCACAAGGAGCCGTTTCACCAAAGATCCAAGAGCTGGGCCCACCTCCCAAGTTCTGCCTCACACCTTTTACCAGCTTAGGACATATTTGTGTGTACTTTATTTGTGTGTGTGTGTGTGTGTGTGTGTGTGTGTGTGTGTGTGTGTGTGTGTGTGACACAGAAGTCGAGAGTAGTGGGAAAACTGCATGCAATCTAGAATCTCAAGTGCATATGTTAACAAACAGCAACATACTGCACACTGTTTTAACTGAGATAAGCAGCATAACAAAGATGAAAACGAGAAAACAAATATACAGATTATCAGCCGGTGGCTGCATTTGCTGATCATCGAGCCAGCGAGGGAAAGCAGCTGAGAAATTGCAACAGAAAAAAAACATATACAGGAAAGGACTAACTAATCTAATTTGTACAGAGTGAATAGAAAGTAAAAAGGGAATGACAAGTTGTGCTTAGGCACACTTATGGTGACCTAATGCCAGGTCATCATTTCAGCAGATAATGTTACTGTGTGCTTTGTTGAACACTTGAGAAGATTATATATTAATATTAGATAGAGCTTAGGTGTCATCATTGCTTTTTATTACTGTTGTATTATTACAAAAGAGTCACATTGGGTTATTCCTGATGAGCTTAAGTGAGGTTAAAGGGAGCGTCTGTCTTTATTCAGCGTTGGTCTTATGTTCATGGTTTTGGTAATCAGTTAGCATGTTGCTCACTAGCTGCACCACAGCAATTTAGGAAAGGAGAACAATAAACAGATTTAGATAAGTAACGCAATGTGAGTCTTTTATTGGTGTTATTAGAGTCAAACTTTAGGTACACTAAAAGAATTCGGTTACAATCATCCACTTAATGGCCGACCTACGTCTGGTTCATAATTCATCATAAACCAGATGTGAAGAGTGCAGCAGAAAGGCAACATTTAGAGCGTCCCATAAGAGCTATTTAAGAAGACTGTTGGTCTTCTTGCAGCTATTGCATATAGGATGTGCAGCCCAGACAACACAATGGAAAAATTAGGGAGAATAGGAGGTCATCTCAAGCAGTCTGGCTGAGGCACTAATGACTTTATTTGTGGTTATAAGAACGAAAAAGTGTTGAGGTACTGGTAGAATCCTTGTCTCTGAAATCTCAGAAATGTAGCTGGTGAGTAATATGATATTATAACGGATAGGATATAACACAAAATATCATTTCAGCTCTAAGAGGGAAAGGCAAGTTTCAGAAGGAGAAAGGTATGACAGAGGAGTTGGAGAGAGAGACTGGGAGAGAGAAAAAAGGGGTCATCTTGAGGGCCAAAACAACCTGGAACCCATTACCCAGAGCACCCAGTGGGACCCTTCCACACCACCACTCCCCCACTTACAGTTCTCATGATGTCATACTACAGCGAGCCGCTACACACTCCAACATAACGACACCCAGTCCTGGTCAGACAGCCGGAGATAAGCCTGATGAATGTTTTTCAGTTCTTAACGTTCTAGACAAAAAAATAGTCCTGGTTCTACATGCAGACAAATGCAGTCGATAGGATTTAAAAGTAGTTGTTGCGTGAATGTTTTTGCATGTTTTGAATGTCCTGGGGATTTATAATTCAAAAGATGGCATTAGTTACTATTGTACTAACTTATATTGTATTATGTTATATTACATGTTAATGCTACTAATCTTAAAGTTTGCCAATCTTTACTGACTGCTGTGTTAAACATCTCACCTGCTCCGTGGCTTTACCTCGATCGACCTTCTCCAAGTAATGCTGCAGTTTCAAAATCACGCACATTTAATATCCTCCGTTTAATTATGACATAACAAAACCCCAGATCTTGGTCTAAAAGGCCTTTGTGCACAACTTAGTTTGCGGTTTTATATGTCCATACACATTTTCTAAAGTTATCCTTTAGCAGATAAGTTCATACGTATTATGACAGCACTACACTATCGAGTGCTTTCCCTGTGTCAAACTTTGAACAACACATTCGGCTTAACGAACTCAAATCCTGTTGCTGTAACACTGATCAGACTAAAAATGTAAACCTTAAAATGTAGTTCCTTACAGCCACAAAACACAATGAATGAAAATACTCTCCTCAGTCAAAGTACAGCAACAACTTGTAGTAAACAGTTTACTTACTGTAGCACAGAAAAATGCTGATATATTGAAGAGAAAGGAAGAAAAACCGCCAAGCTCCAATCCGTCTTAGTCTGTGTACGATTATTAAAGTGAAAGAGGAGGCTTGAGCGAAAGAGAGCACAAAAGAGAGAGAGTGAGAGACGGAGGAAGAGAGGGAGTGAGAGAGATCTCTAAATGAGTTGAGAAAGCCTAAGGAGGAGAGATAAAGAAAAAGAGACAGAGAGGGGAAGATGGAAAGATGGAAAGGAAAGAGACAGAGGAGAGAGAGAGAGAGAGAGAGAGAGAGAGAGAGAGAGAGAGACAGACAGACAGACAGACAAGAGTAAGGGGAAAAGATAGACTCAGGGTACCCCCATATTAGGTTATGAGGCAACGGGCCCATCACAACCCAGCAGTAAAAAGGCTGATTTGATCAGTGAGTACACGATAAACACAAAGACAGAGGAGACACTGGTATACAATATTTCAATCAATCCTCCTCTACGAGCCTGTTCAATGTGTAAACATTGTCTGACAAAACTCTAATGTTTTTGCCTCTGTGTTTTGATCAGGAGCTATTAAACTGAACAGAAAATCTCCCATTGAAGCCCCTTATTCAAAGCCAACATCAGTCACCTAATCCAAATGTCCACCAAAGACAATCAATTATGAAAGTGTTAACTCAATAAAAAGTAAGAAAGAGCTCAAAGCAATGTTTATATCAAGAAATAGTGCTCTATTAATTTTAGTAATTAGACAAGGTAACTTGTGCTTCCTGGTTGAAATCAGGAAATGGTGCATACCCTTTCCCCCAGTTACCTAATTAAACTGTTACTGTTGCCTACTACAGTACTTTATACTAAGTATTTAGGAAGAAAATAATACTGCGTCAATACAAACTGTACTATGCAAAGTAAAAAGCAAGACTGACTAATAAAAGTACCACCTTGTACATTTTGAGTAAACTATTGTGTGTCCTTTTTATTATTACCACATTATCATTGAGCCCAAATTGCCTTTAAAATGACATAATGGCTAAACAAGCCATGTTCCAGCTTGGCTTTATTGGACAGATGACGCTGTGGGCCGTCAAACCAATAGAGACTGAGGTAGGGCCACTTGATCTTTGTTATTAGCTTTGCTCTGGTGAGCGTTTCTATGCCAACCTCCAATTAAAGACCAGTGTTTGCAGCTTTTCTGTTTAAGCCAGCTCGCTCAATGGTAGCGCCAAGCACTTGCCGTTTATTGCAACAAACTCTCTATTATCCATATTATACATGCTCTCTGTTGACACATCAGACACTGTTCAAACAATTTACGAAGTACTAAGAATCGCCTCACTAGTATAGAATGGGTAACAGTCAAAACCACTAGATATGATGTAATACATCTTCACAGGAAGAAACTGAATTTGTCTCTTTTTTTTGTTGAAATCAAAGGCCTAGGTACTTTCTTCTGTAACCTAGCACATTGATCCACACAAAATCACAACAGTCACAGGTCTTAATGAATACAGTATGTATTATTGAATCTGCCTAATCAAGTGGAAGAATTAATTAGTTTCATGCCCAGTTGACATCAAAGTGGTCTTTAAAACAAAGCAAACAGCTGGCCTTCCCTGTTTGCTTTGCATTTCTTTGATCACTAGCTAATGAGACCGGCCTCCTGAGCCAGTAATAAGAGGTCAGACTCATGTATTATACTACACTTACTACATTAATTGCCTTAAAAAATGGCACAAAATTCCCCGATCAATATGAATTAGGACAATAATACAGTGTGATGTGATGTTGTCTTGTTGTGTGACTGTGCACACTATTCAACCACTGAACATAGACACCAGCCTGCTATCTCTAGCTTTATCTTAACACCTTGGAGTGGCTTATGACAAAGCAGAGCTTATACTAGAGCACAGTATTTGCAAGGATAATTCATAAAAACAGCATATGCCCTGTTTTATATCAAAAAGTGTGCTGCCCTCTGGTGGATATGCATACAAGCATTGACCACTGAATCTGTCAGGTAAAATAAAGGCTTAAATGAAGCATCACCAACGTGTATCTCATTTCACTTCCCAAACAAAAGTTGATTAAGGTAAGCATATAAATAACTAAATTATTATTTAAATGATCAATTATAAAAGTGCCAAGTCTGAGGATTCACGGTTTTCTTTATCTTGTCAAAAATTATCAGCAGTTTAACGTTTAAATAATCGTAACTTGCAGCAATCAATTAAGGTCTTGATTATTGTTTAAATTAATTTACTAGTCCTTTAGTATTCAAGATATCCCAAACATTCTACATTTATAATGACATAAAATTCATAAAATCCTTAGATTTGAAAAGCCAGTGACTCTTTAGAATCAGTAATCAACTAACTGGTTAGTTGACTAATTGCTTTAGCAATTTGCTGCAATAAAACAAAGTATAATAAAATAAAAACAAACAAAATAAAACGAAATCATAAGGACGACTAGTCAGACATACAGTATGACAAGAGTGCTGTTGGAGCTGAAACTTCTCTCACACACACACACACACACACACACACACGCAGATCAATAAGCAACAAGTAGTACAGTTTGTATGCATGGAATTTCTGATTTTGCATTAAACCATGAATCATGATTCAGGCTTCTGCAGTCATAGGTGTTCACATACCAGAAATATTTAGCAATCCAAGTTCACCTGCAGCATAAAATATTCTCTTCTCCACCAGATGGAACCAAAGGCTGACTTTTAATATGTTACTGCTTGTACCCATTTAAAGCTCTCTCATTTTATCATAGCTCTATTTATTAACATTTTATAAATCATGAAAGGGAAGGTAGAAAAAGTAAATGGAAAGTATATTTAAAGTCATGCTTATCAATTTAGATAAAAGCTTAAGGAGTACATGCACAGTGTTGTTTTACTTCTTAGTTGATAGAGGTTCAGTGTCCTGAGGCTTTTGGGCTGAGCCCACTGTATTTAAGTTTGATTTAACATCATATTAAAAGATACTTTTGTAATACGATTGTCAGACACCCTACTTTGACATTGTATTGGGTGATGCATTTTCATGCTGCTCCACAAAAGCAGAAAATGCAATTAAAACGATTATTCCTGTATCGCATCCTGTAAGCTTAAGGTTGTAATTTGAGCTAAATCCATTCTGGATGACCACTCAAATTAAGTCAAAGTGTTAGGAAGGGGAGGTGACAGACTATTTCTATATCCATTGTGTTATTCTTTGAGTGCAACAATAATAGTATGACCCACATTTGTTTCATGCTCTCATTTAATCTGTTTTTGGGAATTGTTGGTCCATTTCCATCCAAATGCTCTTTTCTCAAATCAAACCTGCAAATCTTCCAATACTAAAATGTGATTGCATCACTGGAGGAGTGCAGAAACCGTGTGACACATGTAGCAGCCATGTCGTCATGGTGCTGTGAGCAGAGATGCCATGTCACATGAGGGTGATGAAACTGGGAGAGGTCAAAAGAACAGAAAGTTAGTCACCATGACAGGAAGTTCAAGTGTGTGTGCGCTTGTTTACATTTCTCATAACATGTGGTCAAAGTTCATGTTATTTATTTGGATGAAATTCCACATAATAATGCATTTTCAAGGTTATCACCCAAAAAGTGACTTATACAGGCTAACACTATAAAATTCTCCACTGTTTGTGTTTGTGTGTGGGTCCTAACCCATAGTTTAACAACCTCGGCTCTGGATCTCTATTGGGACACTTCCCAGTTTCTGGAGCAGCGCATTTTCCCACAATATCACAGAGATGCGAGAGGCCTGAGCCACACACACACACATTTTAACTCCATGAAGCGAAAACACACCCACATGCAGTTTTGACACCCTTCTGTCACCCCACAAAACAAACAGATGGAATGTATTCCACATGCACTCCTGTGCAGCGGACTCAAGCAAACTTACAAACAGCGATGGAGCTGAGAATGAAGTCTCGCTATGTTTAAAAAGCAGAAAGGTCACATTGTTCAAGATACTGTCACTGTGAAAAACACATCTCCTTACAAAGGTATGCTAGATATTAACTGTCCTACCCATTTTCTGTATAAGCAGTCATCTGATTAAACAGTGTGTCTCAATGCACGCACGCATGCACACGCACACACACTCACACACACAAAAATCTCAGGCTAAGCCGCAACACCCAGCTGGGTGAGAGAGTGGCCTGCTCGGCACATTCCTTTGTAGTGGCACAACACACAGAGAGAGACCGTAAGAGTGATACTTACAAGGTTAAATAAGTGTGACATACATGGAGGGTGTGTGTGTGTGTGTGTGTGTGTGTGTGTGTGTGTGTGTGTGTGTGTGTGTGTGTATACAGGGTTGGGGTTAATATGATTATAATTCAGAACTGAAACTGCTGATTGATTCTAAATCATTTCATTTCCCTTACTGATATATCCCTAAACTGATATTTTAAAAGTAGTTAATTATTTCGGTAACACTTTACTTGAAGGTATCTACATAAGAGTGACATGACACTATCATGAACACATGACACTGTCATGACACAGTCATGACACATGAACCCTAACTCTAATTCTAACCATAACTTTTCATGACAAAAACCGAATGACACTTACTAAAAGAAGCGGTATGTCATAAACGTTTATGACGTGTTTATAATGTTTATTACACGTTCATGACAGTGTCATGTCACTCTTATGTAGATACCTTCAAGTAAAGTGTAACCATTATTTCTTTAATAATATGTATTTCTTTGTTGTTTTGTATTGCAGGAGTTAGATATATTTGTTTTTTAGCTAATTGACTACCTGAATGTTGTGTGAATCATAGAGGGACACTCTCCTATAACAAACAATTAAGATTCCAACTTGTGTGTTAGTGTGGGGCTTGTAATGATTCAATCTTCAAACCGATCTGGTGACAGCTGCTCAGACGGCCAATTATGTTCAATATGTTCAACATGTGTTGTGTAGTATGGTGAGTCACTAAATAAATCACCAACAAACATTTTCAGTAGTAAATAAGAGCTGTACTTTACTGTGGTACATTCTGTAATACAACAATGATGCAATTGAAAGTTGCTTAATAATGTTGACAGTAGGATAAATACAAAAAGATAATACATGCCTTGCTGATTACACACAAAAGACAATTGCAGGTGTCATGCACTAGACTGGCAAACTGCAATGTTGCTCAACTCCAGTTCACCTTGCAAAAATGTACGCGCCATGCTTAGCCAATTTTCACAGCCCAGCTTCATTTCGATGGTTTTTATTTTTTTCAAACTGTTTTCCTTGTGGTGTGTGTGCGCTTTAACAACTGAAAGAGATGAGAAACAAGTCATTAGTGTGTAATTAAGTGCAATGTGTGGGGTCTCTCATAATCCTACATAAAAAATAAAAAAAAACTGTGCTTACAGGGATTTCAGCAGTTTGAAGTGATTTGTTACTCCAATATCTCAAACTGTGATTGTAATTGTAATTTTAATCACTTCGACCTAGCCCTTACCAGCGGTTCAACACTGTCTGCACATCAATTACCATCTCACATTGTAGGGCAGTGACTCTCAGATCCATTCAATAGTTGTAACATAGAAAAGGAGTTTGTTGTGCATGTATACAGTATGTGTTTTAATGGCATGTAAATATAAATTTAAAGAAAACTGTTGACGCGGTGATGCTGTGATGACCCTAACAAAGAAATAAGCCAGTCTATTAACTGACGCAATAACCTGGAAAGCCAATCAATGTAATGTTACCTCATGACAACATAGCATGAAATGGATGTCTTAAAACCGGATATTCGTTGGACATTTTATCTTAAAACGTTACCTTTGAAACAAGCAGTAATTGGTAACCAAGCTGTGGGTGTGTTTGCAAAAGTTATTACATGTCTTTTAAGATAGTGACCCATTTTAATTGCATGATAGTAAACTAGCAAAGGGCTGGAGGGAAAATATAATTCAACAGCGCAAACAAGAATGAGTTTAACAACAACTCCCATATGTCACAGGCTGCATCTTATTGTTTAGGACAGCCAAGTTTGCTGAACAGAACTAAGCTAGCCCAGCTAGACACCATCAATGAGAAGTGTAGCCCTGCAAGTCATACTGACATAAGCCATATGGATGATTATCAATATTGATTCAGGAGATTTTAAAGTCATGTTTTCATTCTTCATTCATATAGGGAGCAATCGTCACAGACTGGGTTTGGGACTAAATTAAATTATGTCTTTGGCTACGGAGAAAGGCAGAAAATGTACTTACTTTGGTATTTCAGCAGCCGATATTCCCCTTTAATCAACTGCAACTACTGACTAAAGATTCACTCGGAGATTTTACTTTTAATGTATAAACAACATTTACCACACCAACTTCTTCAATAGACTATGAATGCTGAGGACTATCTTTGCTACTAATCTAATATTTGTTCAAACTGAAATGAAAAAAGAAAGAGGAATAGAGATATTGTGTGTGTGTATGTGTGGGCTGATATTATCACTAACAGCACGGCAACCACATGGGAGACTGCATAAGATAAGCAACAATGCTGCGTGCGTGTGTGTGTGTGTGTGCGTATGTGTTTGTGTGTGTGTGTGTGTGTGTCATCTCTCTCCCTCTATCAATCCACCCAGACAGGACATTATGTATACAGTCAGGACTGTAACTGTACTAGTTAATCAAACCTAACTGACACTATGTTTGGTGATTTGTGGTTTAAAACTGAGCTCCACCCACAAAAAAACCTTACAAGAGACATACAAGAAGTCATAGTCATGAAAAGTAATGGCATGACATCCGCTGGGCCAGATAATAAATTATGTGATTAATAACCAATCTGATGGTCCTATTTCAGTGGAATTTTTTGAAATACGTAGGTTAAAGGCAGCATGCAACAATATAGTAAAGTGAGTAGGTTGCTGAGTAGGTCTATCATTCAGTCCTGCATCATTACTCAAAGGAAGCTTGGTGAGTCACAGTAGCAGAGGACTATCCAGAGTGCAAAGGAGATAAAGCGAAAATGTGGTCATAATCTTGAAAACTGAAAGTTGGAAAATGAAATGGGGTCTAATAATACAGTGTCAAAGCGAGATGAGTTAAAAGTAGGGTTGGGCATCGTTTGGATTTTAACGATTCTGATTCCAATTCTGATTCTTCCTTTCGATTCCGGTTCTTATCGATTCTCGATTCCGATTCTTTGAGGGGTGGAGTTGAAACGGGTCACATGCTTATTTCACAAATAAGAGGAAAGTTTTATTTTGATTCAATGGTGTGTTGCAGTTTTACAGCTTTTTCACCGTAAAATAAAGCCACACTAGAGCACTGCTTACTGTGCTCCAAGGCTGCAACACAACAAGCGCCTGGCCGCTACGGAAACCAAAACTTGCGCATGTTAAATTTGGAACCCATGATCAGATTTGAAACCAAATCCTCCAAACGATTCCAATATTCTCGATTCTCGATGCCCAACCCTAGTTAAAAGTATTTCAGGTGACAGACTGGAGGTCCTTCAAAAAGGTGAACAACTGCGTTAAACAATATCTCCAAGACACAAGCCTTGAAATCTAAGGAGAAAAGTCAACTCCCAAGGGGCAATTCAGAAAGGGACATTTTTGATTCCCTTTCCCAGCACAGATTTACCCTGGATTCATGAGAAGACACAATGAGGAAAACAGGAAAGCACAGAGCGTCCCTAGAAAGCGGAATGTGTTCCTGTCCCTTAAGACTACTTGCATCCTCGGTAATGGGAAGACGATATACAAACGAGCATCCATCTCTTAGCCCAAACTGCTATGGTTAAAAAAAAAAAAAAAAAAAGTATGTAGTCAGCCATGTCTCTGTGTGTGTGTGTGTGTGTGTAGGGTGTGCATTGTCACTTACCACTTGGCCTGACACCACTTTGAGTTAAATGAAAACAATCGGCAGGGATCTAATTGGTAAACTCTACAAAAGCAAACAATAAAATGCTTCTGGTTTCAGAGACTGTTTGATCCCTACTCCAGGTGTCTGCCAGCGATTTACCGTTAAACCTGCACAGAGTGATGAAACACTTCCTTATTTTGTGTTAAACTTCCCTTACACTTAAAAAAAAGATTGTAGGTACACTGATCAGTGCACAAAGGAAATTAACAGACACATTCTAATTGGAACACTGAAAATGTATTTTGCATTTTTACTGCAAAACTCTTGTGAGAAAATGCAAAAGGCTCTCCACCTCCCTCCATTTATAACATTTTCCATCATGTCCATTTTCCATTATAAACTTGTTTATGTAAAAACCTATATAAAACACAAGTTCATGGCTTTGTCTTGGTCTAAACCTCCTTTTTGTTTCCACTCTCTCACTCTCCCTCCCTATTCTCTCTCAAATAGTCCATGCCTGATCCCCCCTTGTTTCTCACTTTTCTTCCATGGTAGATTTTCTTCTTTTTCCACTGTTAAAATCTAATTTTCTCCCTCTTTCTCTCCTTGTGCATTAACCTTGCCTCTCCCTCTCCCTCTCTCTCTCTCTCTCCTTCTATCTCTGCCACCCTGCTCCAATCCCTCCTTCACATAATCCTGTGTTCTTTGGCTCGCTTCATAAGTTGTAGCAATAAACACACAGGGCCACAGGCTACCTCCAGAAAACTCCTCAACATGATTACTGCAGAGTCAGGCTTACATACCACATATAGGGTACCATAAAGTGTGGAAGTGTGTGTGTGTGTGTGTGTGTGTGTGCGCGCACGTGCGTGTAAAAGACAGAGGGGAGTAGAGACAGACAGACAGTGTCTTTGCAATTATGCAATCAATTTACAATGTCTGTGCGCTGAATACTGCATACATATTAACAACCTTTCAGCATTAGATGTGACTAGATGGATGCAAAGAAACATACTGCACTTTTGTTTAAACAGACACACTTTTAACTCAAATGACATATACTCTCTATGATCTCCTACTGTTACTACTCTATGTGCTATATGCCATCTAATAAAACAGAAAAAACAGAAAATAGAAGGAATAAGTTTCCTTGCGACTGCACGTTTATGACGGCATGACTCCCATTTGTTTTTGTAATAGGATGCATTTTTACTTTCTCATAGTTTTTTATGATGCTGATGACAGCCCTGCTACAACTCTACTTATTCACTGTTGCTCAGTGTTCTCAGAGTTTCTCTGGTGACCCCTTACACGAGTAGCTCAGATGCTGTTTTGACAAGGGAAGTGCTGGCAACTCCCCCATTTTCAATAGGCTCATTATTAAAGCAGCTCTTCCTGGACTTAACACAGACCGTATTTCGACGACCACAAAGGACTCATAAAAACACTTTGGCAAAGTCAGAAACCACACTGCAGCATGCACATGAGTATGAGTGTGTTTTTATGGCGAGAGTAGTCTCCATCCATAGACAGTACTTGGCTCTGTTTTAGCTATGCATGAACCCATATAAAACCCAAATACATATCCATGCATTTATGCACGCACATACAGTATATTACAACTGTGCCCATGTCAGAATCCCATCATATAACGTAAAACATAATAAATGCACGGTCACAGTCAAGTGCCCAGGTAGACTCGCTCCTCCTGTTGTCTAATATCTATCTAATAATTAGCTTACAGATGTACACTATATATACTGCAATGGAATTTAAACTACCGCCATGCAGCAACAGTTACACATAGCAAAAAAGTTAAATAGAAATACAATATGCTACTTGGCATTACAATATAATAAACTTGGTCTTGTGTAATTCCGTCGTTGCGTATGCGTCTTCAAGGCAATGGGTTTTGGTCTCCATGCGTTTAAAGTTTTCACAGGAAGAGGAGGGAGAAGATAACAAAAAACAACAGGAGAATATCCTGTGTGATGCTGCCAATTCCCAATTTTCACAGATTTTTATAATGTTTGCACCTCTAAGACTGAAAAGCATGACTTATGACACACAAAAGGCCTTCTATTGAAAGGTAGCAATAACATGTACATTCTCTGAATTGTAGCTGCCAAGGTTGCTCAAGCTGAACAGCGCCTGTGAGAGGTTTTCATGTTTGTAGAAAACACTCCCTCTTGCTTGGGAACTCGATAATAACACAGCAACGTCCTGGGTCTCCTCTCTGTCTCACTCGGCCTGTTTTCCGCCATCTTCCATCTCTCTCTAACTTTCTCACTCTGTCAGGCTCATTTACCTTCTCTCCAATTTCCATGGCTATAACTTTAATGCAGATGCCAACTCTGCTCAGTCCATTTACACACACACACCTGCACGCACGCATGCACACGCACGCACGCACGCGCACACACACACACACACACACACACACACACACACACACACACACACACACACACAGAAGGCTCAGTCATTCAGTCTGTCAGTAATATGGGGAGCAGAACTAACAGAGAATAACTCATTTTTCCACAGCAGGGGCCTACCCTGAACAAAGAGCCAGTGTGTATGTGTTTTTTGGTTTTTGTGTGTGTGTGTGTGTGTGTGTGTGTGTTGATCTATTAACATTTTCCTTGAACAAATTATTCATCTTTCATGAATAACAGGCATAACATTTCGACCCAAACAGAGAAAAGCAAAAGCCAAGAACAATTCCTCCATTGAAGCAAGAGTCAATCAAGTCATAAATACTCTTGTGCCGTTATAGCTTTCTTTTTTTTTTTTTTCTTTTTTTTTTGGGGGGGGCGGACATATTAAACCCAATGCCTTATCATCTGTGGAAAATCCACATCGTTTTTAAAGCACTTGAAGCATAACCACATTATAGCTTGAGGTGAATCATCAGTGATTTAAGGCCATGAACACTATAAAGATTGTACCTCCCACTGTAACATATTTTCTAAACTCTTAAAAGGCAACCTTAATAACCCTTGGCTTAGGATGATTATGGAAAACATGTTTAATTGTCCTTAGTAACACTGCAGACATACTTGAAATAATTTTTGCACTGGTACAGTTCTCTCGTAATGGGAGCGTGGTAACAGTAGCCTGGGTGTACAAAATAAAAGTATCATGCAATCTGTGAGTCTGTGTATTCATTCTCTTACCTGCTGTAGCTTAACTCCAACAAAATGTAGCACCTCCCTGCAGACTCTGAATTCTTCTCCCATACCACGCACTGCGATTGGCCACATATCCCTCTTGCTGGGTGGCCATATCCTGCGATTAACAACCACGTCCCAGACCTCCTCTGAGATGCGTCCTGATGGCAGCGTCTTCACAATCGCTCTGGTTCCAGTACACACTGACTTGGTCATCTTATGGAAAGAAGAAAAGTATTACAGTGTGTCACATTGTTTTGTTTAGTAAACTATAAATGTCACTGTCAAGGGTCATAAAATAAAATAAACATTAAAAAAAATAACAAACATATTAAAGATATTAACTGAACACATTTGTTCAAGATACAAATTCTATATAACACTGTTAAAGCCTATAAAAAAAGGAATCTTGCATGTAAATACCTTCTGATTATTCTTGAAGAAGCGCCTCACCAGGACAGTAGAACGCTCTTTACGGTTTCTAATAAACTCTGTGTTATCCAAGAGACCCTCTCCATCCCCCTCATCACTGCTGCTGCTGCCGCCGCTACCGCCGCCGCAGCTCCTGGTCACTCCTGAGGATGACCTCTCATCCTTCCTTAGGGTTGTCCTCGTGGTTGTCCTCATGGTTTCTAGAGATGCTCGTCTTAGAAATAATTCCTCCAGGGAGCATTTGTTGACCCTGGGCCTTCTGTTGAGCCTCTCTAAACTCGAGTAGCCATCTTTGAGATGATGCCGATGAAGGTGTCCATTCCGGCAATGCTGGCGGTGGTTGGCAGGGGGGGAACCACAGGGAGATGACACCAAAGAGCTCGGTTCACTGGATGGACTGCACCGAGATGACAGGCAGGGTAATGTCTAGAAGCAGAAAACATGGCAAATTAAAATAGTCTTAATGATGTTTCTGTACAGCTAAATTTGCTGCGCCTCAAATGGGCTTTCTAATGGGGTATAGAGTGTACAAATAGTTTTGTCCATCTTGTGCTTAAAACAAGCATGTTAGAGCACAGAGAACATGTAACACATCCTTGGTGAAGCAGCTAAATGTATACAATTTGCAAATAACCAGGGCTTGCATCTTTCTCCTTTATTACCTTGTGGAAGGCCAGCATAGACACAGGCAGGCTGCTGTGACGGATGTGTCGATGGTTGTGCCGAGAGGGGCTGGGGCAGAGGCGAGGACTGTGAACAGGGCTAGAGCTGGGGCTTGGACTGGATCTGGGGCTGTGGCAACAATAGATTTTTGGACCCATGTAAAGGCTCGAAAGGGTGCAGGAGCAGCTGGTGCTGCCAGTTCTGTATCTGCCTGCATCCACACCCTCTCCAGGGGTGTCCAGCTGGCACGGAAATCCCTCTGAACTTTTCCCAGGTATCGGAGGAACGGTGTTAGTTATTCCTTCAATTCTCCTGCCAGCCAACAGCTCTGGATAAAGTCTCTCTTCGGTACTCGAGGGTTTTGAGCTGTAATCCAAACACTCGTATTCCTCGTCCAAAATTGTCCCTTTCCCACTGTCACACGACAACTTCCTATAGAAGAGGAGGGAAGGGCTGCTCCGCTGTTTCGATTGCCACAATTGTTCAGAGTATCGCCATACTTCTGGGCTGTCATTTGCGTGTCGGGCTGCTCTGCTGGGTCTGCTCCCAGTGGATGGAGGTGAAGCACGCGGAGCCAGGACTACAGCCCCGACCTGTGTCGGATTTTCTTTAGTAGCCATGGCGTCTCCCTGGAGCATCCTGCTTTATGCTTTGTTTTGCTGCAGCTCTAAAAATAAGTAACACTTTGCTGTTGATGACAGTTAAGTATGAGAAATCTAGCCTTACAGCATTTAGAAGAACTTCAGAATTTGGCTTAAGTCCTTTATCTATATATCTAACATTGTTTGCATTAGACCCAATCTGTGATGCAAGCATCAGTCAAATACATTTCTCTAAGATTCTCTTAACTTCTAACATTTGAGAAGCTATGTCAATCTCAATCACTGGCTCCATAGAGCAGCAAGAGGAAATGAAATTTACAGAGGAAATCTAATTTGCAGACTTCAAAACCGATATATTGTGTAAGGTGACAGCATTGTTATGTTTATAACTCAGATGGTCTAGATGACTAATGGTAGCGAGTTTAGCCTGAATTGGCTCAAATATTTAAAATAATGTCTAACCTGTTTCAGCTAGGGGGGGGATTGAAGCTTGTTTCATCTTGTGATTGATTGACTGCATGAGTGACAGACTTACTACCATAATCAGTATCAAACCTTTTGTATTTTAGTTCAGTTCAAAATACTCACTTAGATGATGAAGGGAGAGCCGCCTCAGGTCATGCTACACAACAGTCCCAAGCTTCCTTTTCAATGCCAATGTGCCAACATGGTCATAGTCATGTACTGGGCGCAAATAATTACTTCAGCTTCCGGTGAACTCTTGAGAGACTAAGACAACATGTCCATACAGAGTGTGCTCTGTGTGCGTTTTGTGTGCGTGTTGCAGAAACAGAAGCTTGTGCAGCTGTACAAACCGCCAGATAGAGAACCCACGGAGGTGACCCTGGAGGGCCGAGGAATTTCCTTGATAGTACGGTTCACACTCACAACTTACAAGGCCATGTGTGTCCCTGTGTGCGCTAGCCCTGACTGGACCTGATATGTATCTGTGGCATAGTTACCCTCTTGCAGGCCCTGAGAAGAGAGAAAAAAGGAGAGAACACAGATGCACCAATCATTATTTACGTGGTTAATTAAGTCATTTCCATTGTAGTTTTAGTTCACAATAAAATGAATGTTACACTTTCATGCAATGTTCAACTTTCAAGCATATTCAAAGAAGATTGGGTGAGACAGCGAGAAGGTTCAAGACTGAGCAATACAAATATAATTCCTTCTGTGCTCTCTTCTTTCATCACATCAGCTTTCTTATCTATAACTATTCAACAAAATCACTGGACAGAGCACGAGCCATTGTGACTAAAACAACTGAAACAACAAATACTGAATTTCAGCGGGAAGGAAAAAATGAGGGAAGGAACCACACTCATTTTACACCCATAAAAACTACCAACCTTCTGGGGCAATAAGAATAAAACTATAAACAGCACATTTATCCCCATTTCCTGAGATGATGTATGGAGTGTAGGACGTGTTATGTGCTTGGTATAATTAAATAATGAAGTGTTTGGACTATCACCAGAATTGAATTCTTCAGTAATGTGTCTTGGAGAAACAGTGTGGATTAAAACCATAAGAAAACCTCAAGGGAGACATATCATCACCACACTACCAAAGTACTAATAATTAACAGCCTGCCATGTTGTCTAAAAAGTGGATCTCATATCTAGATTTCCCCCATTTATCTATCATCATGAACTTACATATTTTGGATAACTAGAATTTTACCTTTTGGATATAAAATGTCAGCCTTTTTCCAGGCACTGCAAGAAAAAGGCTAGGAGAATCATTAAGGATCAAAAACCACCCGGGTAACAGCCTTTTCTCCATGTTGAGGTCAGGAAGAAGGTACCGGATACACATGGCCAGCACTGAGAGGCTCAGGAGGAGCTTCTACCCTCAGGCCTTTAGGATCCTATTCGAGGACACTGCCTAACCCCGAAATTCCACCAACTGCGGAACGGCTGCAGAACGGCTCCGCTGCGTGTCGGCTCCGTGCGCTGCCGTCCTTCCATACCCACCAGGTCCGGATTTGTTGCGGTACGGCTGCGGCCATGACTGACAGCTGTAGTCACGAGGAGCCACGAGATCTCGCGAATTCACGTAGAATAGAACCACAAAACCAACAACAATTTGTTTCCATCCAGAGGAGTTAGAGGAGAAACAACTCTGTGCTGTGTTTTCAAGGTGTAGTGCAGGGAAATATGATCCACCCTGAGCACGGTGTATTTTATTTTGAAAATTCTGTTTCTGCAGTCAGTGGAAATACACACGGTGACTTTAATGGAAACCTATTGACTCTGCCGCCGTTCCGGAGCGGATCCGCAGACGTTCTGCAGCCGGTGGAAATTGGGGGTAACTGCCGCGCAGAGTTCACCGTCCTGAACTTTTGGCGGTAACCACCGGACGGCAGGAACCGCTTTTAAAAATTGTTTGCTTTTTGGAAAACGCTCTTGCAGGTAGGCGGTTGTCAGGGCGGGTGTCAGGGCGGTTGCCACGCGGCGGTATAAAACCAGCTTTAGATTAAAATATAAAACAAAATGAAAACAAAAATCCAGGTGGAAACAAACTTTCTGGATTCCAGAACGTGTGTGCAATCGTGATTAATTTGACTGTTATTAGTGTTAAATGTAACAACGTGCTTTGAGTTTTCAATGCTAGTAAATACGTACAAACTTTAAACAATCAAACACTGATACTACCCTAAACTTTCGTCCTCCTCCAACACAAACACTCGTTGATGTTATCAACGTATTTCATTTCAATTATCAGAAACAGCTTTTTTACTTTTGATATTGCAGCAATCTTGAAATACAAGACTCTTGTCTTTAATGAAAGCACATACTGTTAAAAAGACGGCAATTATGCAAACTCAGTAGAATGCCAGTTGGAAAAGAAGAAAGCTAACAATGCCTATGACACTAAACAGTCCACGTTCAGTGACTGGCTTTCATCACACAGCTCGACAATAAATAGGAAATGATGTCCTTTATCCAATATCTCAGAAAAAAACTGATTTCATTTCACGTATTCTGTCTAGATCAATCTAGCACACTGGTAGGATAATAAATAAGAGCTAGACAGAGACTAGTTAAGCACCATGCTTGCATGAAATAGATCAATAACAGACACATTCACCCACAACATGCACGCATACTAATTGTGTGGTTCTGGTATCGTCAACGGTGGCCAGCGATGTATAAATCCCAAAAAGTAGTGCCAGAAACCTCATAATTACAGCGACCACAGCCCTGAATTCCCTGCCAAAATGCGTGGGCTACTGTAGGAATGTGGTCTGACCCAGAGAGGGAGGACCAGCTACACTTTTAGTGTGGGAGAGAAAGACAAATACAAATAGGGAGGAAAGGGCTCAACTCATTGATCCTCAGTAAATCAAGCAGTCAAGGCATTCTTGTGCCCCCCCCCCCCACCCACACACACACACACACACACACACACACCAAGTTGTCTGTGTTGGATGTCTGCAGCCTCTTTTCAAGGCTCTGTGCTACATTCACACAGACAGAACTTGAGCCAAAGGGATGAAACAGACTCCATTCATGAGCTCACCCAACTTTCATACAACTTCCTCGTCTTTGCAGCTAAGCTGAGCTGTAGCCTTTTCAGAACACTGATTTGATACCTCAAAAAAAGTTAACCTTTGATAATAGGACATTCAGCGATGCCACTGCTTGACGTATGCTCATTTTGTTCATTGCTAGAACATTGTTTCACACATCTAAAATGGCATTGTGAATCAATGGAATCCAGCGGTATGTTTACAAAAACAAAACAGACCTGCATTGATCACTAGGCATCATTGTTGTTTTACTGGAGTTTATGAAACAGCTTTTAAAGTGTGAGCCACTTCTGTAATAAGAAATAAGAGACTAAAATCCCGAATTTCCCAGAAGCTAATAAACGTCAACTAAAAATGAAATTTTGGAGTAGGCCAGAGAAGGTGGTTACATTAAGTATTTTTATACAAAATGGACTTTAACAATCAATATAATGGAGCTAATAAAAAAGACCTCATGACAAAACATGCTAAACTAGTTAATGGAATGTAGTCGCTCATTCTTTTACCAAATTTTGCCTTCCCATTGAAAATGTAAACATTTGAATTAATATTACACATTACAATTGGCACATCAGCACTGCAAAAAAGCAGGTTTGGTGATCATGGGGTGCTCATAATATCTACCTTTAATAACCTATTGATCTGTCTTACATAAAAAAAAATCGAAAAATAATGAATTTCCCCTGCATAGTATCAATAAAGTTCATCTTATAGTATTTTATGAAATATAATTAATACCAAAACAAAACCCATAATTAAAAAGATGCAAACATGCAGGATATTAGCCCAAATAATTTGACTAACTAAAAGCTCCAAGGTAAATAATGGATTTCAATTTGTCAGTGGCACAATATACCTCTGACTATAACTGATACTGCATGACATGGGAGCATTTTGCCTTGAGCTACACTGCTGATTAAAAGGAGACACCTTACTCATGAGTCATATGCTGAAGAAAACACCTCAGACAAAATAGGACAATATTCACTGAGGGAAGAATCTCCACCGCGGCTGAGCAAATGAAAATCAAGGCAGTTTTCAGAAGTCCATGTCTTTATAAGCAAGTTATCAGAACTCATGTCAGATTACATTTTCTGAGAACTCTGTTCTTCACAATGGTGAGAGCCATTCAGATTCATAACAGTAAGACTCTCACCTGCATGTGTCACAGTCAACTAACAGGTCAAACCAGATATATCAAAAGTTGGCAAAGAATATGTTTAGCCACTACTATGTGACAGACAGTGTACAATATCTTCCCCCAATGCCTGTGTTATTGATGTCATTCACAAAACCCTAACCTTTTGGCTTCAAATCATAATTCCAATCATATCTTCTTCATATTTCTTGTACTGTGTACCTGTGCTGTCATACCTAGATTCCCAATTGCCTGAAATCATACATCAAGTTAGGCATGTATGATTTTTTACATGGGTGTAGTTATAAAAGAGAGATTAGCAACCGTAGCACAGGACAAGTCTTAGCAACTACTAGAATTGGGAGGAGCAATGAGAAACGAAAGTGCAGTGAAACTAAATTTGCAGACAAGATGCAATTAAAAAACATGGAAAACAACAAAGTTCTATTTGGGAACCATCTGTGTTCATCATCATCTGCTTCAGCTAAGGTTGTGGCTGTACATACTTAATGCTAGCTGTCACATTAAGGCTGATGTCATTTGGGGACACAAACAACCGACACACGACATATGTTAGGTCATGAACCTGTCCAATTATGGGTCAGGAGGGCGAGGCTAGCATAACATTCTGGCTACTCTAGGCAAGAAGTTGCATACTGCAGCTTTAAATCATGAAGCTATGTGCCTAGGGGCATGATAGACAGCTGTGCTTGCCATCAAGCTAATTTAAAAACACTCTGAAATTAGCAACAGGATAGCATTTCCACACTGTGGTTACTTAAAATGGAAGCATGTGGACCAAGCAAGGTTTGATATACAATGTGCTACAGCTGTTCAATTAGTCTAAGTAGACCTACTATGTGATTATTCCAAAAGGTGAAATTCACAAATACTGACTAGAGAACTGCTATTTACAAGAATGATCAAATGTCTGCAGTTAGTAAACCTAACAAACAACCACGCACACCCACCAAACACAGTTCAAAGTATCTCTTGTTATCAGCTGAACTGTGACCCTGACTAGGAAAGCAAATGGCGCTCTCAGGCTAAATCTTAGCCTTGGGCCAAAAACACAGACAGACAGACAGAGACACAGACACAGACAGAGACACAGACACACACACACACACACACACACACACGCCGGGAAACCAGGTCACACAGAGTGACAAGTGCACTGACCAAGAAAATCACTTGTTGTATTATATAAAATATTGTCTAACACATGGCACACATAATACCAGGCTTATTTTCCTAGACAATAGCTCAATGACAAAAAAAAAATTAAAAAAAAGATAGTCCTATAATAAGGTATATATAATTAGATTAGGTATATCTTAATGTTAATACTTACATTAATGTAGGCAAATCTCCTTGTAAAAAGTCCTGTTAATCTTATGCTCCAGGGTTTTTCAGGTGAATCAGAATTCCCGCTCACTAACTTGTCAACTGAGGGCAACAGAGAGGGAGAGTGAACGAGAGAGAGAGAGAGAGAGAGAGAGAGAGAGAGAGAGAGAGAGAGAGAGAGAGAGAGACATAAGGGATGGGCCTTTCACAGTTGGCCTGCAAGTTCAGCAGCCAAGCAGCCAATCAGAATGTGTTTTTTGACGTTTGTTGATATAAATGTGTTCCTTGACAGTCATCTGATCTGACTGACAGTTACAGCACACAACAAAGGACTGCAGTGAAACACATAACTCATTCAATTCATGACATAATTAGGAATGGTTTCTGTCCTAATGAGATACTGTATATCTATGTTGGTACTGTATTATACACACACTTTTTAAGAGTGATGATTAATCCTCAACATTATAGCAATAGTTCAACATTTTAAGAAATGTTTTTTTTTTTTAAGTTGCCATTTTAGAGAGGGGTTTATGTTTACGTTTTGTCGTCGACCCATGAACCAGCGGAGACTTAAACTATAGCACATATGCTCTTCGTTGTATTTTAGACTATCCTAAACAGGCTGAATTATCTGAATTTAAGGAATATTAAAAAATACTTGAGGAAATAATTTCTTTCAAAAATGGCAGAAGTTTGAACATGGGCTTGTATACTGCTTTTAAGGAGCTTGTATACTTCAATAGAAGCCCAGGAAAACTGTGATCTAAGACGCACTACTGGAAAAACCTGATTAAATAAGGAGTTGTCTGCTCATCGTGCTTTAAAAGAGAAATGTTACCAACATTATCCGTGCTGCAATAAAGTGTAACACATGTTGATGAGAGCAAAAGGGGATGATCTCAGCACCTCTGACAGTCCTGAAGAAACGGGATATAATCAGAATCAGATGGTGAACAACCAAACTGTATTATATTTGTTTTGTATTTGTGGGTGTACGTCTGTTGTTTCTTAATTTTTCTCAAAAGGGTATTTCCTAACTGCCACACATCGAAAATGACGTACAGTATAATTAGTTTTGGAGCTTACACCACGTAATAAAAATGTTGCTTTTACATGCAAGGCATGTTACAGTATAAGTGGTGCAGTGTGACATTCACAGATCGACATCAGTGAAGTCTCAAGTTTTACTAGTGACTTTAAGTATACTATTCATCCTGCACATATACTTTTTCTTACTACTCTTATAATGTTACCACACTGTACTATACTGTACATATCTGTCTATATGGTTCATACAGAATATCCGTATTTACTCTGTTTTTCTTATTTTATATTCTGCTAATACACTGCATATATCTAGCCTATATTATTCTTACTACTATTATAATGTCACTGCTACTACATTGCACATATCTGTACATGTTGTTCATACATTGTTCATATTACATAGCCATATTTATTCTGCTCTTATAACACTGCAACATAGTTCTTGTCCTGCCTGTGCACCACCTGTCTATACTTTGTATATCACATTGCACTTCTCTGCTTTTTTTGCAGTTGTGGTTGGACGCAAACTGCATTTCGTTGTCTTTGTACTTGTACTCTGCACAATGACAATAACGTTGAATCTAATCTAATCTCAATTTTAAGAGCATCTCAAGGCCATGAAGTGAAAATATCAATGACTGTCACATTATCAAAATTACAATTTTATGACAAATGTGTTTTATAACCTTTGTTCAGTGGTGGTGAAAGGCCACTACACTGGCACCATTAATGGCCTCAGAGGTAGAGATACATGCCGACACTGAACAGTAACTTAAATGAGGCGAGGACTCTAATGTGATGTCACTGTATTTTGAAGGATGTATAAGTAGGAAACTTTTAACATGTTCGCCTAAAGCACTTCATAAACAAATGGTAGATAACGGCTATATTTGAATCCAAATCTGACCCATTTCTAAAGCAGACCACAGTTGTTGTTGTTTTGTTTTTTTTAAGTTGAGACATTCAACCACTTACTGAAATTATGGATGTGAACACTAATGCCCCATGTGTAATAACCTCATGGGTGGTCAATTAAAATGAGTAACAAGTTGTTATAATGAGTTTGTGTCTGTGTCTCAGGATCGAAAGAGTTTTTGAACCTGTCCTAAATCATTGTTTTTCCCACTAACAGGAGGCCTTCGTGCTTACATAAAAGCCTTTTTTCTAATGTTCATTCACGAGGGATTATTTCACAACTCATCCAAACGATGACTCATGGCCTGGTATGTGATTAGGTCCAACTTCACAGGGAGTGCAGGAAAGTAGAGCCAATCAGTGAGGTAGAAAGCAGCCCCAATAATTACTGGCAGTAACCTTTAATTGTTAAGCTTACTTTGATACCTCACAGTCAGTGGATAAGGAAAGTAAAATAGAGAGTAAATGACATTAAAAATATATTTACATTTATAATACTTATCCTCCTGAGCCTCCAAAATACTCCACTAAATACTTCATACTAAGATTTGGCATTGGATCTTTAGCATTCCACCAGCATTATAAGCAGGTCAGGGGGAGAAGGAATCCCCTTCTCTGTTGTGTAGGGGCCACGGGGAAATAAAGTACAATAGAGCGACGCTCCAACTGGTGTCACCCAACTGCAACGAAACAGTCACGCGGTGAAAACACAGATTTCAATTAGATTATCTTTTCAGTCACGGATGCTTTGGTGATGCCTAAGAAAGTGCCAAAAACTAACTAATTTGAATTCCATTCACGATCTAAGAACAACAAGACTAGCAAGAAGGGGAAATAAGGAAAAAACGATCCCGTAGAAAGAATATACGTGTACGTTAGAGAACATTAATGCAACTAGGGACGCACTGGTAACATACTTGGTACTGCCATCAGTCTTAATCTAGCCTCAACCACTGAATTGGGTATTGGAAAAAAATAAACTTACATCAAATGTTAACTATTGGTAAATACTCCCTGGAACGATATAAAAATTCTAAACAAAACTACTAAGACAACAGTAACCGGTGAAGAAGAACTTTTGACTATTTATGCATCATGCTCTTTGATGGGCATCCAAGCCACAGTGCACACTGCACAGTGATGGCTTATTAAGAGCTCTGGGCATACTAAAGAAGAATATGAATCACGCTGGATAAAAGGTATTGGAGATTGTGTGTATTGGAAATCAAATCGTGGTAAAGAGCCAGTAAAAGAAAATCCTGCAGAGTGCCCTTTAAATCTTCAGTATTATAACGCACGCTTCATGAAAAGCCCCCCCCCCCCATCCCTCTCTCTAACACAGGGGGTCAGAGAAGAAAAGACGCATCATATGACTACAATAGAATTACATTCCTTAAACGGGTCACCGTTGAAAAGAAACGGACATATGTTACCATGCAGTACAAGTCCTAGCCTAGATAAGGGAGAGGTCCGTGCAGCTGGGAAGTTAAAAAGTGCTATAGAATATAAGGGGAAAATCCACTAATAAAAACAAAAGTCATGTGAATCTTTCTGATTACAAAATATGTAAGTTATATATTAAGTTGAATTTTTGCATTATTGTCCAAACGACTGAGGGATCTGGCTGAGCGCTAATTGGACCAGGTTAATATTCAAACCTTTTGTCAGGCCGCCATTGCAAATAAGGACATGTTCTTGACTTGCCTGAATGAATAAAAGGTGAAATCAATTTAAGATAATAAAACTATCATGGTTTCTGTGTCAACCCATCCCAAACCTGAACCACTGAAGCATTGAATGAGTCGCAACGCTGCAAATACCTGATTTTTATTCAAAATCATCTAAATCCACCTTGAATATTTAAAGTTTTAACCATCCGACATTAACCGCAAATTGTAGATTTCTTCTCATTAATTACACATTGGAGTCAGGCAGCCATCAACAACAATCAGTCAATCCATTTTTACTGCAGTAACCAGTAAACGGTGCCTTGAATCCCAACGTAAGTGAAAGGTGGAGCAAATTCAAAGAGCTGGAATTGGCCCAGACCCAGTGGGTCGAACCCAGCCAGCATTGGGCAGAGAATCACAGCTCAAGTGAGTAACAACAGATGAAAAACGGCGTTCCATCTGATGGCCTGTTCAATTTCTGTGAAGAAATCCTAGCTGAATGGAATCTGTACTTTATCCATATAACCAACCATATAAAACAGGATGGCATCCCCTTATTAGGAGAATTTGAAGTATGTATACCCTTCATTTGAAGGTAGTTTTATTACATTTTTGGGTTGGGACCTTGAGTTGCCCCATTTTGGCCTCCTGGACAGCATGGTTCTTTTTTTTTTTTTATAATAAATGAGGCGATGTGAAACCTGCACACCCTGAAATTCTTAAACACTGATGTGTCAGGAAAGATCAAGGCTATTCATGTAGATTCAAACCAGCCACCAGGACAGCTCATGAATACTGAAACAACTACGCTAAAGATTTAGGCGAAAGAAAACTATCCGCCATCCCATTACCAACTTGCATCGCCCTGGAGACAATACTGATTCCATCAGAATCAGACAGACAGTGAAAAAAGCAAAAAAATAAAAAATAAAGTTAAATGGATGAAACATCAACCTGCAAGCTGTAGCAGGTTACCTTTCATTCTCAACACTCTCCCTCTGCCAGTAACAAAGTGAGAGGCTGGTTACGCTGGGAACAGTACTGCAAACAGAACAGACTTTTCATGCGAGGGACCTGGAGAACATATGGCATTGATTAGAGGGCAGGGCAGAGAGAGACGCCAGTGGAAAGTGCACAGAATGAGAGAGGGGGGGGGGGGCTCTATGTGTGTGTGTGAGAGTATCTGTTTGTCCATGCATTACATGTAGTGTAACAACAGAGGAAGAGGGCTGACTCAAGAAGGGGTGACTGTATCTTCACAGTGGATGTGTGTGTGTGTGTGTGTGTGTGTGTGTGTGTGTGTGTGTGTGTGTGTGTGTGTGTGTGTGTGTGTGTGAGCTAAGGCATAACAAAAGTGGCCCACGCCAGTAGAAAAGATGGTGAGCTCAGTCCATGTCACACTGGTGCAAAACCTTCACTGTGACCATTAGACCATTATCAGTTAGAGGTTTTTCATATAACATACAACATACATATTTATTTCAAGAATGTCATAAAAGTTTTGAGGATAGACTAAATATTATGTAAGCATATGGCGACCACAGAATGTATGCCTTAGCCCAAAGATCTTCAACGGGGGGTCCGGGCCCCTAAGGGGTCCTCAGAGTAGCTGCAGGGCGGCCGCCAAATTATTGTTTGATGGTTTATGTCTGAAAATATACATTATTATATGCATGAATCCAACATATTATCAGTAAAGATAAAAAAAAAAAAAAAATGTAACGTTCAAAACATTGATGATAGGCTTACTGGCCTACAGCTAAGGTAGCCATCCACAGATACAGTTAAGCTTAAGGATTTACTGTGCCACATTATAACATTAAAACATGATGTATAAATATGCAAATATGCCAACACATTTTATTTTAAAAGCTTAGTATTGTATGCACCATAAAAAGGTATGTGTATAGACATTAGGCCGCCCTACACATTATTGTAGGTCCAGTTTATTATGCAACTACATTTTATACAATATACGTAGTAAGGGGTCCCTGCTCCATCTCTCTTTCAGCTACTGGGTCTTTGGCTTAAAAAACGTTGTAGAGCCCTGCCTTAGCCTAACCACAATCAAGATTTTATTTATTTCTTAGTATATTTTTTAGGAAATGTTGGCCTTTATTCGATAGGACAGCTGAAGACAGGAAAGGGGGGAGAGAGAGAGAGAGAGAGAGAGAGAGAGAGAGAGGGAATTACATGCAGCAAAGGTAAAATAACAGTAGCTATTGATTGATGTAAGAATTGAAATGCAGCCTTTAGCTCCTTTAATAATGCGGGCAAACAATTTGGAATATGAAAGAAGAGAGACAAATTGTATTTAAACACCAAATGAGAGGAATGCAGCTATGACAGAAAGTCTACTGCCAGTGGCCACAAACAGAGCAGACCCCCTAAGGTCCCCTGTGGAGTTATGACCACTAGCAGCACTATGGAGCAATGTTTTTACTAGTTGCACACTAGGATGAGCCGAGCACACACATGCGTGTGCAAATACACAGAAAGCGCAATACACATTCCCGCCACTGGTTTCGCGCCATCCTGCTGAATTGGAGGAGGTTAAACACAAATAAGCATTAGAAACAATGCAGGATTAAACATATCCAAAACATTTGACATTGAAACGCATCCAGCACGTTTTTAAGACCTCAAGGATTTGCGCAATACATTTGGGCGAGAAACAATAAACATCGGCTAACTTTTGTTATTAGGGCACCTTCAATTTCTAAACACAGGTAATCATCAAAGTGCAGCATTGGCTTGAGAAGCATAAAGCAAAAAGAGTGCATTTCCACAATTGCTCAATGTTTAAAGGTCAAAGGTTAAAATTATCGCCACAATTAATGCTCTTCCAACACCAGACACTGAACAATCTGTGATGTCATCAAGACAAAGTCTGCAGCTGCTCCACAGCTGACCAAATGGGAAGCACCTACTGGAGTTTCTGGAAAGAAGGATGCCCTAATGCAGATAACACTGGGTTTCTGCAGGTTTCAACAAGTCAAATGTAGGACTTATTAAGACCTTTATGGATGAAATGTAAGACCTATATCACAACATAAAAGTACAACGAAATGCAGAGTCACAAAAGTCCTTTTCAACTAAAATTGAACAAAAGCGACACAGAGTAATAATGATCTGTACATATACAGCAAATTACACCACAGAATAAAAAATAAATAAAAAACATTTCAATGAGCATTAGAGGTAGCGTTACATGGACATAGGAACATTTAAGACCTGTTTAAAATTATTGAAGACCTAGAATACTTTTGTGAATTTAAGACTTTTTATGGCCTAATATTTTGATTTTAAAATTTTAGACATTTTTTAGACTTTTTAAAGACTCCGCGGAAACCCTGTAACAGCAAGTCCAACCAGTCTCCCATCCCTGTCAAGACATCACCACGCCTTCTCTCCAACTGCCGATTCACAATATACCGTGACACATAATAACTGAAAGTTGAATGAATATGCACTACGCAAACATTATCAATGGGGGTGCACAATTCAGAAAATGTCACGATTCGATATCGATTTTTAGGCTTGCGGTTCGATTCAAAATCGATTTTCGATTCAAAAACAATTCTCGATTCAAAAAACGATTCACAGTATGTAAATGTAGTTACTTTCCCCATGTAATTGCAGTAGACATTCAATTTAAAAAAAATTAAATTATCAATTTGTGCAGAAGTAAAACCCTTAACACAGATAATTATCCAGTCTGTAAAAAACATTGCGTGTTAACCACAGTATTATCTCGAGTGTCTTTTCTCCTTGTGGCCTCTCACTTTGCACTGTAAATATGGCCTTGTTATAGTGTGTGTCAGACGGTCATATCGACTGCATTTTTTTCAAATAAGTTGCCCATGTGAACCACAGACACAAGGCAGACTTCCTGCTCTTCTGTTAGCGATTCTGATCTGGATCTGATTCTTATGAGCTGTATTTCACTTTTCACAGTTTAAAGCAACATTCGCTGCAACATCACATACAAAAGGGTTAAAGGTCACAGTGCCCAAAGGATGTCTGGTCGACTCTTCCTAAGTAAACATAGCCTGACCTGTCAACCTAAAAAACTAAACATGCGGCAGTGCACACACAACTTTAAGGTGCTAACGTTAGCAGCTTAGGCAAAAAGAAATCCCATTTACCTTAATTTTTGCCAGTATTCGATGTCAATAAACACAAACAACTCGGTCAGTGATACAGCCTTCATAAATAACAATGAACCTCGGAGTAAGCACCATTATCTGTCAAACCATGACATATAATAGTTAGAAAGCTTTTTTAACACCAAGAGACCCCCCCATAAAGAAACGCCTGCAACCTCATTTGGTAAGAGTGTGTTTCTGCTGTGAGTTTCAGAGGAGATTATTTCAGTTTGCTGTTCCGGATAAAATGAGTCAAGCTAACAACCACATTTTAACTAACGTTACATTCATTTCTAGTACCAGACGAGCCCAAATGCTAAAACATTACTATAAGCTTAGCTAATGATGAGTGACTTCGGGATTTGGGAACCACTGACACCTTTAAGCAACTTCACAAACAAACCGCACTCACGACCAAAAAGACTCGTGCAACGCAACCCATGAAAAGGTGTCTAAACGTGTATTGACGTGACAGTTTGAGGATGTGGTGACACAAACTTACCGACCAATGTTGTCAAATCCAGTTAGAACTAATGTAAACTTCGCATACTACTGACTACTTCAACACATGTTCTGCTAACTCTTGGTAGATGTCTCACTTCACAACTCTCGAGACAGTTGATGCAGTAGCTCGAGCTGCGGTGGGAAACCGCTTTCTCGGATACCTTCAGGTGCTCCTCGGAATACTGTACTCCAAATTCAAAAATCAAGATTCAAAGGTCTTTTGGTTATGTCAAATGGGCCCGAGCCCCTTGTACTATTTTGCCGACTGTAGGACTCATAGAACAGACATTTTGTTCATTAGTTATGTAAAACATAGGCTATCTGATTGATGTAATAGTTCCAGGTATAGCTAACATGTCAGTCCAAGTGCTGGGAAAACTGTGCAAATAGGACAAGATGTATGTGATGTTTTATATAAATAGTAAAGCAACGAATGCCACAGATTTTTATTTTGCAGGCTGGTAGCTCAGTAACAATCAGAGGACAGTGTAATAATAAACAGTATGTTAGGTTACACCGGTTACACACTGCCCTCCAACCTGGCAAAATGGGACCCCTAAAGCCCTAGATTCATCAATTGTTTTTAAATAATTTGATTACTTGCTAATGTGTTTCCAGAATGTGCACCACTAACATACAATATTTTCTAAGGTGTGTCCTGCATTATTACCTAATCTCGTGCCTGTCTCGTAGAGGGGCACTGTGTAGTTATAAGACTTTAATTAGCCTATATTGTAGTTTATATTGTGTTTATGTGGTGCATATTGCTTAATTTAGTAGCACAAATTATCGGACAATCAGAAAAACTCTAAGACCAGATAGCGTTATTCCAGCAAAGAAGAATTAGTTGGCAGTGCTGCTTCCATTTATAACATGCTGTGTGCACTGCACTGGATGGGAACTTGGAGGCAGATATGCAATGCACAGATGGTATGTCACTCATGTCACCTATAGGCTATAGGCATATAGGGTAAGTCACTGTTACTTCAGTGTTTGATTTATGTAATAAATGCAAGATATAATGTATTTAATCATGCTCCTGTCATGACTGTTTTATATAGGGGTGAGGGAAAAAATTGATACAGCATAGTATCGCGATATTTTCCTTGGCAATACTGGATCGAGACACAGACGCCAAGTATCGATCTATTATTATATATGTTATATATATATGTTGGTCAGTTCGTCTGCTTGACAATCCCATTTTGCAGCAATGAAAGTGAAGTGAGATGAACAAACAGATAAGTTTATCTTTTTAGATAAAGCAGATGTTGACAAAGTTTCCTTTTGGGGACATACAGTATTTTGAAATTGGGAAAAAAATTGAAGTTGGGGAAAAAAAGGTAATAAATTGCAATATATCGCAGAAGATTGCAATATGTTTAAACTCACAATAATATCGTATCGTGACATACGTATCGTAATGATATTGTATCGTGAGGCCTCTGGTGTTTCCCACCCCTAGTTTTATATGAGCCTAATAGTAAAATATCCAACAGCACGTGAATGCTGCATCTTCTCTCCCAGTAGCCAACTGAGCTGCGGACAGGAGAACAATAACTGCGGCTCTGTGTGTGTGTGTGTGTCACCACATTGGAATGTCTGGCAACAATTTCGCACCATATAGTCGTGCAGCATGTCCTATACATCGTTCAAAAAAAGTGTTTTATAGCATTTCACCACATACCTTAAGTAAGTTAACGCGTCCAATATTTTATCGACCTGTTAAGTCCGCCTCTATTTGGTTTAAGCCATCACATAAATAAATTGGCTAATGACTAGGCTACTTGACAAAATAACTTCTTCCAGTGCAGGTTTACACCACATGAGAGACACCTCGTTTCATCCATCAGTTGCCGTGCTTGGACCGTCTGGCTCTGGCCCATAATCTGCCCATCTAGAACAGATGCCTTACCTCAGCCGAAACAGACAGATTTCTATCTGGGACAATTGTAATAATTTGTTAAATGTGTCTGGCAAAGGCAGGTTTCGCGCATCATATCCATTGCATGTGGTTTCATTGCTTTCCTGGTAGCACGATTGCTTTGTTATTATTATTATTATTCTGATAAGTGAATAGAAAGTAATTGCAGTTGTGCAGTTGTTCCGCCTCTGGACTCACCGCCGCCCCACCCCCGAGACAGCGAAAGCACGTGCTTAAGAGATATGCCCTATTCTACTTTACAGCCTATAACTGCATTTATTTAAACTTGGAAAATGAGGGATTATTTTCCAATTCTCTCCCGCTCCACTGATGGAAAGTATTGTGCCATCCGTCAAGAATGTGCAACCCTTCCGTTCCTACAACTCTCCTCCACCCAGGAGCGTGCAAACCTTTGGGAATCCCCAGCTCCCTGATAAAAAAGAGGGGAGGGTGTGGTTGATTTTATTAATGTCCCAGCATATCTTTATTTTAGCCACACCATAACAGCTGATGTGGCTTTAGACATTCCAAAAGCATTACTTTGTAAACAACAAGAAAACAAAGTGTAGATAAGGAAGGGAGAGACTGGAGAACTTGCCCTGCTTACCTTTTTATAAGTTTTAGAAATGGTCCAATGTCAGCAAATAATGCAAGACAACACACCTACAGGCCAATCTGAAAAATACGCATGTGTGTGTGAGAGAGTATTGACAAGCAAAGTAAATATGATGTAGTGATAACACTGAATCTTGTCAGATATCTTGTACACACACCTTTGACCTTATCTGATATTATGAGTAGGCCTACATGTTCTTCCAGTCTCCAATTTGTTTAACCTTACAGGCTGTTTGCTTCTCTTATTTTTCTGTTTCATTCTTAAAAGCCTATCTTTTATTTATATAAAAAGTTAATAACAATTTAAATGACTCTGAAACCTGAATAAACACAGCTTGTTCATTGAGTTTGAGTTGATAAAACCAATATCTTACACTACAACAACTATTAAAGTTTCAGGTGAAGTTGCATTCAAGAGCAAACTCCTTGTTTTTGTGGATCCTGCCCTCTACTGTCAGTAAAGGTTCATTACATGTGCAGAACATCCAATGCAATAATTAAATTACTGATAATAATAGTAGGCCCTATTGATCATAGCAGATGCACCATCACTACTACGACTATATAATACATATAACCAAAAAAAAATACATCCTACTATAATCCTTGGAGTAAGTTATTTGTAGCCTATATGACCCTTATCAATATGGGTATATTGTATATGTTTTGCGCTTTAGAGAAATTGATGTTGATTGCATGTTGAAATTGAGAACACAGAAGAAATAAAAATAGTAGTAGTTGTAGTAGTAGTAGTGATAAAGATTTAGGCGGAAGATTAAAAAAAAACTAGTTTTCTTTTTTTTTCAAGACATCTTTAGCATCAAGTTAGTCCTAATTCTCCCCTACAACAAAGAGCTACTCTGTTCTAGTTCAGCCTCATCACACTTCTTAGCTCAGCGCTCAGCTAAGGAATTACCCTGCAACCGAGCCTAGATCCAGAGTAAGGTTTATGACACTGTCTGTATGCTGTTAGCCCTTTATGTAAGGTACGAGCCTTTGTTTTGCTAAATATAAGTTATGTTGGGACACAATGAAACGCAGCCATTCTGCATGAATACACAATGCCTCACAACTGTGTACAAACAAAGGGGGAAATATACAAAGGTGTAATGTTCAAAGAGACAAAGAAACCTGCATGCACGCGTACACACAATGACTACAATCCACTCAGCCAGATACTATTCTGAGCACCCCTGTCAACAGCTACCTGACTCAGTGGTTTGTGCCATTGTCACCTATCGAGTCTTTAGCAGAGCTAGGGTAAGGCCATGGGCTTTTGGGACAATGACGCAAGTAGAGACAATGCCTCTACACAGTTTGGGTCTGTTCCACAAGTTTCAGTCATGTTTGAAAGATATAGTGACGTATGAAAAAGAAACCTGCCTGCAGAAGTTTGACAGCAGAGAAATAACCTTCCCTCAGGAGACAAGTCAAGACCACAAGCAATAAGAGTTATACATTCATATAGAATTTATTATGAAATCATAGTATACTAAATATAATCAATCACTATGCAGAAATATATACATCTTACAGAATGTCAATGTAATACATTACAGAAACAGTAAAATAAATACTATTAAAGCATAGTGTAAAAACCCTAAACATTGCTTCTTCTGTAAGGTTTATAGGTCCTGAAACAAATGTTTATCTAACCATTTGAGAGAAATACAACACATTGTGCTTACACTACCAGCATTTAAGTCAAACTAATATACTGAGAGGTAAAAATCGTCAAATTAGCTTCTGAACACCTGAAGTGACCATGACAGCCTACTGTACCACGAACAAAGATTAAAAAATGTCACAGTGCCTTTAAATAAAATATGATACTGGGATCACATGTGATAGGCCAATTTTATTTTATTTCACACTTTGATGTTACTGTTCATCAGTTGAAAGATTAATTATTTCCCAGGGCTTGTTGTAAAATGAACCCAAATTAATCATTTAACTATATTCTCCCTACAACTAACTGGTAGGATCAAAATTGTATTTGTTATTAATAACTGATATTGGTAATTAAATACCTTACCAGTTCTAATCATAATAACCACAGCAAATTAAATGGGAATAAAAATCAAATAAGCTCTAATAGGAGATTGCTTTTCTCCAGCATGGAAAGGTCTCTGATATCACACTGTGCCACCCCCTATAGGACCATTGTAAAGCTAAATGAAATGAAATGAAATATTCCTCTTGGAATCTGTGTGTGAGAATTAACGAAACAAACATACATTACTGTCATAGGAAGAGTCACATAAGACTATGCAGCTGGGCACAGTAGTCTTGTGTACCACAACCTTTTAGTGGAAGTACAAGACCCAATATTGCTTTTTAGCACAATATCTTTTTGCTCTAAAAATATACATTATATTATGAGCTCAAGAGCTTAAGACTATTTTTCTTATTTCTCAGCCAGGTACTGTACATCTAACGTACTTATGGATGATCATGAGGTGACTACAGACATCCTCTACCTGGCACAAGAATCACAGATTCACCGAGGCAATCACAAAAACAAGGATGCTCAAGTGTAAAACCTCAGCATCACCTTTTTAGTTTTAGTGACAAAGTGGGACTGTTGCTACTATTCAACTGAGTGATGCATGGTATGTTTGAATTGAACAACCTGCACTGTTTTGATGTAGTTTCATCTCTCATCTTTCCTCTCTTGGAAGAGGAAGTTATCATCTAGCAACCTGTGTGTGCAGCTGTTTGGATGCTCACTTTATTTGTCGAATTACAGTGGCAGCCGGATACTGTTACTTTTTCTACTCTATAGCAAAGACAAAGTGCAAACAACACCGCTCTTTGAGCATCATGGAATATAAATATATTTTGAGACTGTTGAGAGCACTAATTCAATGCTTTAAGATGACAGTAAATACTAGCCAACATGATAAGAGTTGACTCCTCCTGAGATGAAGAAATGTGTGCAGCCTTCAGTGTGGGGATAGCGGCCATGCCTTAGGTGCCTCATTAAAAATGCTGTTAGGCTTTATCTTTGAAAGAAAATCATTAGTCATTGGGTCGACTTTTTTTCCAGAAGCACCCTACTTCATATTCACATCACAGCTGGCAGCTGGCCAGGTGTGATTGCTGGTTACTGAGCAGTTCCACTAAGGGAAGCTGGAGGTTAAAGTTCCCTACTTAAGGCACTTCAAAGATATTGTTAAGAAATTAGTCACTATTAGCTTATAATCGTGTACTATATTAGATGGGATAGGGATGACAGAAGCAAAATAAAATCAAAAATCACGAAGGAATAAATTCTTCATGGATTGGATTCAGGTGTAATTCATATTTGGGCATTATAAGCCATTATAAGCAAGAGATCCCTGAGTAAATTGTACAGCTGTTTCGAATTTAAAATTGTAACCAAATTTGGGATTTTATTTTCATCTTTTATATATTTTTTTGTTGACTCAAATATCTGTGATGTTTTTCTAATACACATGTATCTAAGTGCTAATACAGCTTATTTGGTTTGCATTACATTTCCTTTTTTTTTTTTTTTTTGACAAAGTGATCCTAGCTGCATTGTCAGCACCACAAATATATTGAGCATTTTTTGCAGATACTCATTCGATAGTGCTTTGTGCATACCACAATAAAAATTAAATATGGAGTATACTATTTTTTAGTATAATATTATTGCCAAGTTTTGTAACACATTATGGATGGTCCCAATGCAATAAACCTCTCTCTTTGGCTATTGTGTTCAGGTTAAAGCAAATAAAAACACATTTTTAACTCTCCAATGAGGTTAAACCTTCTCACAGGTTTACGCAAGAGTAACAAGTAAACTACAGAATTAAGAACATATGATAGGGAGAAAAAAAAAGATAGTAATACCAAAGTATTCTATGTTGTTTCTCCTTCTCAGCTCTTGCGAGAGCTGCTGTACCACTTCTGGAGTGCTACTCCACTAGTGCTCGCCACGACGCACAGCGCCCCTCCGAGGCTCCACATTGTTGGTGCACGGTTGAGGAAAATGAACTGGAAGATGAACGCCAGCACCACATCGATAGTCCTCATCAGAGCCACAGGTCCAGCCTTCTCAATCTGGAGGGCCTTTGTGAGGAAGCACTGGCCAGCGATACCCAGGACAGCAATCAGCATCAGCAGCCAGCGATCACGGCCACAGTATGGGATTTTCCACTCCCCCAGGACGGATACTGTGATGATGCACTCGATGAAACCGATGACAGCGTAGTACCAGACAGAGAGGTAGTAATGGACGCTCTTCCCCATCTTGCGAAGGACAACAAATGTAAAAGCAGCCCCAATAGCTCCTATGATTAAAAAAAAAATAAGAGACTGAATGAATAGAGCCATTAGAAGAAGAATTAAAATTAATAAAACAATAAGAAAGACATATGAGACTTAAAGGACAAATAACATATACTTTCAAATTCACTACTTCATGGCTCCATACCTGAAATATTTGAGTTAATTAACTTAAACTTGTTCATTTGAGTTTCTTTACTCCTGGATTGCCTATTTCTCTGATATGTTCTGCCATGCCTTATTACTCAAGCACTCAACTTGGAATTTAGATTATAAAAAGAACTGCTCCATTTTTCTCTATCCTATTTTGGGGGCCAAAGTTCAACTTAGTTGCACTTAGAAAACATGGAAAATAAGGGGAATGAACTCTGCCATGGCGCAGCTGCTGAAGAGATCATAGATGGCGCGCTATTCGAAATAACAGCCTTTCTCTGTGAAATGTTTCACTTGCGCATTGTGTGTGAAAGGCGGGTTATTCACGAAGGATTGTGAGATTAATCATCAGTTGCAGTGTGCTGTAAAGAAGTTACTTAGGACTGTAGAAGTAAAAGAAAACTTAGTAACAAAGTGAAGCTTCTAAATCATTGGTCGATCTTCATTTGGGACCCATTTTGAGACACTTGGTAAGCGCAAAAGAAAACTGTTGTTTGCGAGAGGAGACATAGCTAGTTGCCATGGTAATCCTGACTGACAGATGGGCAAGGAGTCTGAACAGATTTGCCAACATCATACTTCTTCCTGAATGATTCTACCTACTTATTATGGTCAAACAAACATTACTGGTATGAAACTGTGTTCATTATTAATCGTATCACCTGCAAAGGCAGCAATAGTCCCCTTAATGTGGTTAGCATAGTTGCCCTCAATGCCACGCCGATGGTCGCCAAAGAGAAATGGCGGTCGGGCGATGAGGAGGACTCCAGTGATGGTAAAAACAGTGAAGACACAGTCCCAGATTGTACATCTCTCCTTCAGGAAGATCCAGGCCAGCAGGGAGGTAAAGACTGGATTACTGAAAGAGAGAGAGAGATTGATAGAGGTGAGAACACTTGGGAAAAGTAAGACATGTCTGGGTACATTTAAATAAATAAATCATACAGGGAAGATGAGAGATGAGGTATTCCAGATCTTGAATGATTTACTGAGAGGGAGAGATAATCATGTAAGGAGTAAGGAAAATGTTGGAAAGTAGGAATGAAAAAGGTGACAGGCGTACAATTCAGGGAAGATAGGATCTATTTGTAGTATTTAGGGCTGGGCGATATGGAGAAAATCAAATATCACGATATTTTTGACCAAATACCTCAATATCAATACCGCAACGATATTGTAATGTTGACTATCGGTGCTTTCACAAAATATTTACACAGTGAGATTTTTGATAAATAATCATCAGTAATGTGGATATAATGACTAAGTGGGTAAAGGCAAATAATAGAACAGTTACAACAGTCGGGTAAGTTCAGAAAATGACATCACTTTACTGTAATGCAGCCTTTAAAACCAGGAAACTAATATGGCAACACTTATGCCATATTACTATATCCAAATCTAAAATGGTATCTAGTCTCATATCACAATATCGATATAATATTTATATATATCGCCCAGCTCTAGTAGTATTAGTAAAAAATTCCACTAATCCACAATTAATTAAGTTCCTACCTGAACATGATGACTGTGGCGTCGGCTAGCGGCATCTGCTGAACAGCATAGAAGAGCAGGATCATGGCATTGGAGCCAATGAAACCCCGAAGCACCAAATAGATGCGTTTGTCTCTGGGACCAAGGAAACCTGTCCTGGAGGAGCAGAGATATGAAGATGATGGATGAATGAATGACTGGATGGATGGATGGATGGAAGATGAGACTGACTGACAGAGGAAGTAATAAACAGAATTTTAGAATTTTTAGTGAGCAGAGAGATGACAAATGACTGGACGTCTGGATAGACAGATGGGTAAGTAATGTGGAGATGACAGTGATGAATGGACAAACGGATTGGAGAAGGAGAGTTGGTTATGTAGACAACGTATGGATGGGTGGATAGATGGATGAATAGGTAAATGAATGAATAGAAGTACTGGCGGCAGTCTTTGGGAATTAAGTTCATCTTTGATTCTTGGGGTCACAATGTGATTCTAAAGTGAACTGGTTTTCTATCCATCCATGCAAAGAAGCGACTCACAATAAGCAAGTGGAATAAATGGACAGAGAGTAAAATTAATGATCGTTAGACGCTATCTTCTTTCCCGTCATAAACTTTCAATTACTTGTGTTTTTTTTTATTTAGTTTGCTGGAGGGCACGTTATTGTATACATTGTGACATAATATTTTTACCTGGATTGTTTTAAACATTATAAAAAAATATATATATTTACACTACTAAGATTGTGCCTCTGGTGCAAAGGAGCCTGGGAGAAATACTGGACACCATCTTTAAAACATGCAAAGTATTTAATTTCACTGCACATAAGTTACAATATGTTATTATTGAACACAAATGTAGAAATCCCCCTAGAAAATTGCTGGCAGGGATATGAATACCTTGCTGCTGAGCTTAAGCACCTAAGCTAATCACAACATATACATTGGTGGTTTGAAATAAAGACTGTTTGGGAGTAAATGCATGTGTAAATCTTACACCTGGGATTAACGTTTTACTGTCTAACCGTGGAAATCTAAATGTTTGCTTACTTGTGGTAGATGAGTAAGGGCATAGTAAAGAGCATCTGGAAGAAGCAGCGTATGGCGCTGATCTCAATGGCGTGGACCCCCTCGATGGTTTTCACCAAGAGTGCAATGGTGGAGAAGAAAACTGTGGACAGGAAAGCATAGAACAAACCAAGACCTGGACATCTGTTTGGTTTCTCTGTGTCTGAAAAAATTAGAAAAAAAGGAGCGAGTCAAAGAACAGATAGTTAAGGTGGGGGAGCAGATATGTATGAGGGATGAGGGAGAGAGAAAGGGGGCCTGAATGGGAATCACTGTTCCACATTTCATTTAAAAAAAATATTGCTTATTATATTATGCTTATGTTGATATAGTAATAGCACGATGGAGCAGTGAAGTTGAAAATATGTTATTGAACTCCATGTGGCCTGGGTACAAAATTCAGATCTGCAAAAGACAGTGGTGTAGTGTTTGCAAACCCTGCCTGTGGAACAATAAACTGATATGCTTATGGAGATTACATTCCAACCTGAGGTCACTCAGACATCTTTCTTTGTATTTATCCACAATGTGTAGTCTACTTAAGGTTTTACTTATCATATACAGTATTTGTTTTCTTAATCTTGCACTAAGCCAAATACATCTTTTTTATTCTTAGTTCCACTCTTATGCCTAGTAGACACAGGCAGGAAGATTATTACAGTGCTTACTGCATTAGTATTACATAGGCCTGTCGCGATAGTCAATAAATCAATAAATCGCACGTAGAGCTCGATAATTTTCCGGCCACAATAATTTCCATTTGCATGCTTGTCTCGGTTCCTTAGCGTAACCAGAAGTGAACCCTCTTGTCAATCGCATGGTCTTTGTGTGGTGAGGCGGGACTCCTGGCGGAGAGAGAGAGAGAGAGAGAGAGAGAGAGAGAGACAGAGAAAACGCTAGTTGAGAGTTGGAGCAGGGTTTCCCCAGCACTTTGCAGTTAAGGTACCATAAAAAAAAAAGGTATATGAGCGATATCTGCCGTGTTACTCGGCGTCCCGTTTCCTCTCTTTCATTCCAGTTGACAACCTGCAGGTGGAGGCGGTGGAGACAGGCTCGGACATACACGCCGCTGTGGACTTGTCAATCTCGCAAGTGGTTTCAGGAAAGTTGCTGCATGTGTCCGGCAATGCACAGAACATTAACCGGTACAAGCCTACAGCTGTCCGCGGACACGGAGTGCGACAACTGTGTCAGAGGCTCCCAGACAGTGAACTGAGACACCTGCTGGTCAGTCAACGGTTAATGATTGGTTATTTAATTTCATTGTGCTTTCTTTTGGAAGGCTGGCTGCCAAAAATCGCCACCTACTAGCTAATTAATTAGCCTGAGGTAAACGATAGCTATCAGTAAACAGAAGTGACGTGGTGGCTGGCATTTGGTGTGTGCGCCAGTGTTTGTGTGTGTGTGCGTGCACCAGTGTTTGTGTGTGTGTGTGTGTGTGTGTGTGTGTGTGTGTGTTGGCCCACCCCCGCGAAGCTCCGACCTGCAGACAGCAGAGGAGCAGAAGAAAGTAGCTGCACCTTCGCCAAAATGAAGACTGAAAAACAGAACTATTTTGGTACAAACATTTACTCGCCATGTGGCAGATAGCCACATAAATATAGATAGATATAATTTATTAATTATATATTATAAACTTAACACAAAAAGTAAGGAAATTTGTGTTTGGTAGATTATTTCTCTGTGGTAACAATGTTTTTTAGCAATAAATCTTATACCGTTGGAAAGCCTGTTTAGTTCAATTTCAAATGGTGCCCCATTTGTAAGGAACATGCATTTGTGGAAAAAATTTGCCAAATTTTCTCTGCCAATGCCAAATAGCTTATTCTGCCATTAACTCGTTTGGTGTTTGGTGGATTGGATGATTGAAGTTTGAAGAAACAAGACATATTGGCAATTGAACAATTTATTCATTTCACAAACAGGAGCCTCAGTAGGGTGTGGAAGAACCATACACAGCCACAACAGCCTGGCACCTCCTCCTCATGCTGGTCACCAGCCTGGTCTCACACTGCTGTGGGATGGCATCCCATTCTTCAACCAGCATTTGTCACAAGTCAGCCAACGTGGTTGTGTTGGTCACTCTGGCACGAACAGCACGCCCAAGCTGATGAAGTGTTCAGTGGGGTTGAGGTCAGGACTGCTGGCAGGCCATTCCATCCTCTCCACTCCCACATTCTGGAGGTAGTCTCTGATAAACCCCACCCTGTGGGGGTGAGCATTGTCATCTTGGAGGATAGAGTTCGGTCCCAGACTGTGGAGATATGGGATTGCCGCTGGTTACAGAATCTCATCTCTATATCTCTCTATATTGAGATTTCCTCCAATGATAACAAGCCTTGTTTTTCCAGTGAGGGAGATGCCGCCCCACACCATCACACTGCCTCCACCAAAAGGTGTTACTCTATCTGTGCAGCAATCATCATAGTGTTCTCCGCGTCTTTGTCTCCACACTTTGACCCTATGATCCAACTGCCGTAGGCAGAATCATCCAATCCACAAAACACCAAATGAGTCAATGGCAGAATAAGCTGTTTGGCATTGGCAGAGAAGATTTTTAATGGGCGCAACCCACATACTCAGCGCTAGGGTTGGGCATCGTTTGGATTTTAACGATACTGATTCCAATTCTGATTCTTCCTTTCGATTCCGGTTCTTATCGATTCTCGATTCCGATTCTTTGAGGGGTGGAGTTGAAACGGGTCACATGCTTATTTTCACAAATAAGAGGAAAGTTCTATTTTGATTCAATGGTGGTTTGCAGTTTTACCGCTTTTTCAATGTAAAATAAAGCCACACTAGAGCGCTGCTTACTGTGCTCCAAGGCTGCAACACAACAAGCGCCTGGCCGCTACGGAAACCAAAACTTGCGCATGTTAAATTAGGAAGCGATGATCGGATTTGAAACCAAACGATTCCAATATTGAAACGATTCCAAGTAGGAATCGGTTCTCGATGCCTAACCCTACTCCACCAAACACAAATTTCCTTACTTTTTGTGCTAAGTTTATATATGTTTAATAAATAATTGTTAAATGTAGTACAGAGTCTGTAGTCTATCGCACAAACACTCTTCGAATGCTGCAAACATTTGACAGCCAGTACAAACTAACTGGGAGAACATACGTGTCACAAACGGCAATTCCACAACTGTACAACATACTAAAGGAGATCAAAGACATATTGTGGATATTTAAAATGTCTTCCAGTTCCAGCGTTAACTATTCTTTAGAAATAAAAGTTTATTGATCTTTGAAAAGGTGTACCTGCATTATTATGCCATTATCATTATATTAGATGAAAATGGTCTCAGAACGACAATATTATCGTTTATCGCAGTAATTTCTCCGACAATTTATCGTCCAGCAAAATTTGTCATCTGACAGGCCTAGTATTACATTCATTTTTTTATTACAAGTAGCTTGAAATCAATACAATTCTGTAATACATTATATCATAATATAATCACTTCACTGAACATCTGTAAACAATATAATGAATTACTGTCCAAATAATTGCTGTCTAAAATACTATCTTTTGGCTTGAGAATACTTATACCTTACTCAGTCAAGATGTGTGTCATTTATCACCACCTAGTCCTACAAAAAGGTACACAAAGGGAAGTGGACATCCAGGGGCATTGGGTTCATTTCTCACTTCCTTGTAAACTTCCAAATAAAGCCAAATCATCGTTCTTCCTCATTTCAAGTTACACAGGGGAAAAAACCTACTATACTATAACACCTTTTTTGTTGGTCAGCACTTACTTATGAAACTAGAGCATGAGCAAAATATATTCAGATCACCATTGTCTCCATAAGGATGGAAAACAAGGTCTTTTTTTTTTCTTTCAACTGTGATAGTTACTATACGTAAGTGCACAGTCATCTCTAAGTTTCAAGTTTATTTCATTTATATAGCACTTTAAAAGCAAAGAAGCTTGCACCAAAGTGCTTCACAAAGACAAAAAACACATGTAGACCAGCATAAAACACATAGCTGTGCATATATACCTAGATGTGGTGGAAATATTAAGAAGATTTACACAGAAACAAGTTGAAACACAATTGAAAGCCAGAGAATATATATGGGTCTTAAGGATGATGCAAATGTTAGGGTGGCTTACAGCAAATGTGCATCATATTAGTTTATTATTAGGCATAACACGTAAATTAAGGGTATTCGTTGTCCGTTTATTCTGAAATAATAAACGACCATAATAAACATTATATCTTGTATATAACATAACTCACATTATTGAGGCACACTACTGTGACGTAAAGCATATGATGAAATTACGTAATTTGTGTCAGCCCTAAAGAAAAATAAATATATTTTTTTAAAAAGTGTGAAGTGACTGTGCTTTCCCTCAACTATATCCCTGCTAATATTGGCTATTAGCCTCCACGTGATATCAGCACTGATTATACATGACGTTACACGGTTGTATAACGTAAAGGCTACGCAGGAAGCCATTGGTTCTCAGCTGCCGCTTAACACTGCATTTTCTTCCCATCAGAAACAAAATGCACTAACATGTGGTGGGAAGATGGAGACACGTATCCCTTAGATGCCGTTAAACAAAACCAGCTAAGTGCGTTAAACGCGTGCTCTTTTCTACCTTCATGTGCGCTTCCGTCTCGGGATGCGAGCCTGCTTCTGACGCAAAACGCCGGCGGGCAAAGTGTTTTCTTTTCGCTCCCTTCCAGAGAATTGTCGCTTCCTCTCGCTCCCTCAGCACCAACGTCGTAATCACACGACACATGGCAGTTACTTTGCAAGTGAATCCTCGCTGCTGTCCGTTCATCATCGCCACTCTCGTCGCCGCTGTTTGTGTCATCATGGCTGTCAACTTTGTGAAACACTACACTAACGCCGTCCTCTATGTACAAAGCCCGCTCATGTGTACTGTGGTTACAGTCGCCCATGGTAAGATGTGACGGCTGGGCGGCAGCATGCCTTGGACAGAATGCTGTCCGCTTTCTTCGGTGCCCTGAGTGAGTGAGAAGATAAGGTTAATGACTAACCTTGGTGTCAGGATACTAAGGTTACTTTACCCACAGGGGGGCAGAACTGAACCTAACCCAAACCAACAACTCTGCTGGACAACTATGAGATTACCTAACGTTTACGCCCATAGCAGAGGCAGTGGAGATTTGAACCAACCAAAACTCATCTTACACACGTCTTTATGAAAAAAATATGTATGTAGGCTACGTTAGTACAATATGTATTAAGGCTGTGTGGCTCATAATGTGTAGGTGCAAATGTGTGACTTTTAATGCAAAATAATGAATCTGTAGGACATTTGACAAAAAATCATAACTGTGAGTCATAATTATGAGATATACCCCCCCACACACACACAAAAAAAAAACGAAAATACTTTCATGTATGTTTTTGTTGGAGTTTGCTTGGGGCATCAGTGTATCTGCTGAAAGTAACTGATGTTTTTGCTGATTCACTATAAGGCCACAGTTAAACCTTTTCTATTTACCACCACAGTGGGGTGCTCACAACACAGGGGAAGACTGGATGTCAGTGCACTGAACTGTAAATATTAGCTATCAAGAATAATCACAAATTGAAAGAGGAATAAAACATAACGTATACTGTGGTGAATCAACAACAGTAAAAAAAAAATGCATCTCTGATTTAACATTTTAGTATTTTATTACCAGTGTACATAAAATACAATAAGCAAGATGACAAAGGATAGCTATTATCCTCTATCCTTACCTAACTAGATTAGACTGACACAAGTAGCCTAAGCCTACACTATTTAGCAAAAGTAGCATGTTACACAGCATTTAAGGAGGTGATCCTTATCTAGACTACATTCTATATCTATGGAAAATAAAACATTGAGTGTGGTCCCCTCTACATACAAAAGCAATATCATATAAATTACTTTACACAGTATTGTAAAAACGTAAACAATATATTTGGCAAATCAGTGAAGTCAGTAATTGTTATCAGAATTCAGTTTCGTTTGTGTCAGAATAAGAGGACCGTGTGAAAGCACAGGTACCAGGTGCTGCACAGTGGTTGGCTTTTTAGTTGCGGCGTAAAGACAACAATGGTTTTGTCAATGAGGGAGAAAAGGGGCAAGAGTGCAGTGAAAGAGTGAGGGCTAGGTGACACAGTGGGACGCTTCTAGCGAGTCATTCATCAGGATTCAACACTATGAGTGTCTGTATCGTGCATGCAGTCTTGCTTAACTGATGGTCATAGAGTAGACAGGAGAGAAAAGGTGTTTTTCTCAGTTTCTCACAGTGAAAAAAAAAGACTGATAGGTTTACTAGCTGCCAAATTGCACTGGAAGAATGTACATAATCTTCAACAACAAAAGCCCACATTTTACCCGCATTTGGTTGGAAGCTTGCCTTGTATTATTTTCAAGTCAGGTCTTATAGTAACAAACTACACCTGACATTTCCAACTACAGTGGTGCTGCTGTTACCTTATCATTAAACTTGTGTTAGATTCCAATTTAAAAAAGATTCTTGTACATATGTGAGATCTACAGGGTATCTAACAACCCAGACTTTGTCACATATGAGTTAGATGACACATTGCTTGAATACAACGTCCACATATCTCAGTACCCTTTCCATTCTGAATAATCTCTTATGATGACATTTTACTCTGATGTGAATTTTCCTGAAATGCTTTGTTAAATAAAGAAGACTTAAATTAAGAAAAAATGTCTCACGTGTCCATAGTTCTTTTTTAGACAAAACTATACACTTCAACCTGAACACCTTTCCCTCAAGAATGTTTTCCTGTTATTGCATGGTCACAAGCACTACCAAATTCCTATATCTTTCCTATCAAATTCCTACAATAGAAATAAAATTGTATGGAGTTGAATTGCAGAGACATATATTGTATGTCTAAAAACTGCAAGTACACCTGCAGGGGTGATTAAAATACAAAAGCAGTGATTTTATAGCTTGTTTTTCCTGAAAGATAGTCAGTTCGCACGGTTTTTCAAATGGAGAATAAGGCATTTCCAAACAGTGAGGAATCAAGATGAAAATACAAGGAGATTATCAAAATAAAGTAGTTGCAGCAGGTTGCCAAACACTGTGTAGAATATGTTTTCAATGTAATGGAAATGGTGTCGGAGGTCTTAACATAAACTCATTGATCATAACAAATGTCAACCACTTAATCTCAACTTCGGTCTGAACTGTATTTTAAATATTTTTTTTGAGCTTCTGTTTGAAACGTCCTTTTGTTTAAAATTGGGAATTGCTGGTGAATTCTAATAAGACTGACATGTTCAGCACAATCACAGAAGAAAGCATTCAAATGGTAGTGAACATAATTTGTCCCAAATTAGACGATGGGTTTAATTACTCATATCGATCATAAGGTGCTCATAGATTTGAGTTTTTCCCTTGAAGCTGGATGCGAGCAGGAACACCCGGTCGTCAATGGAAACCATAGAAAATGCTCGAGGGGCCTGGATATTCAGCTCCTGAGATGGGACAAACTGGCCCCTCTCGGTGTCCCATTGGTAGACCTGCGTCAGTGAATAATCGCTGCCCAAGATGGCATACTGCCAGTTGCCGATGGAGACAGGCTGGAACACCATGGAGCCACGGGAAGGAAATGTCTGGACCTCTTTAAACATGGCACCATCCCAGCGCATCACCTTGGAGTCCCCGATGAATCTCGTCAAGCATATAAACAGCTCACCTTTGAAAAGATTCACGGGACTGTTTACACATTCAGCTACTAAATCAGAATCTGAAATAGATAAACTCACAAAAGAATGTAATTTCAAAAGAATGTATAGCTTGTGTAGAAGAAAACGAACTATCTTACAGTTTTTAGTCTCATCCTAATATTCTCTTTCCTGTTCACTGATGAGTTCCTGCTGTTCTTTATGACATTTCGACATGGAGCAGACAGCATTGAGTCTATGCAAATCTACTCAGACAGACTTGTGAGTTGAATGTCTTCTCAGCTTTTGTTTATTCTGTTGTTTTCTGTAAACTTGTATAAAACCCTGGCCAGGCAGAAACTGATTATATCAGAGAGAATTCTGCAGCATCGTGTGAACTTCTGTCTCCGCTGTGCAGTAAAAAAAAACCCTCATCTGAACCAGCCACAGAATTGGACCTAAAAAACCCTTTTCTTCTACACTTGTTATCTATAGCTACTTAGCAGAGAGTCACTAATAGATGAGCTGTCCCTTCAGAGAGAAAAAAATACAAAGAATATTATACAGTAATGATTTATGGGCAGGTTTAATGGCGGTGGACAATGACACTGCCTGTTACCACCTTTAAAATAAATACCTATGAGGAATGACGAACTAAAGTGTAATAAATCACAGCTAAAAGTGTGACGTGAATGTTTTTATTTAATTAACCGCATCAAAGGAAATGTTGACCCTCAATCAAAGTCCACTGTAAATCCTATGACACACCCCAGACTATCTTAATCTTAGCTATATAAACTGAATAATGGCATCTAGAGTACTGTGTTATGCAGTATCCTGCTCCAAGGACAGAGTAACTCACACAAGCTGATACTGTGATACTTTATGGTTAGAAATTGCTTAAGAGTGTACAATGTCTTTTTACTTAGTGCCAAAATAAACCCTGTGTGTACATACGCTGTTATTCAAGCTACAGCTCTCACCTTTGACCCGGAAGTGTTTGACAGAGAAGACGTCCTCCATCTCTGGTATGTCGGTCCTGCGGTCAAACTGTTTCTGGCTCCTGTTCCACTGGTAGACAACGGGCCTCTGTGAACTGCTGGACAAGATCAGGTGGGGTTTGTTGGAGATCTCCAAATATTCTACATCCGTGTCTCGGAACCACGGGTGGAGTGACTGGTGGGAGTAGAAGCCATTGCCGTTCCATTTGTACACTGTTGTGGAGCCGGCCTATGAGATTAACGTGTACACAATGTCAGATCAAGTTATTCAAAACTTACTGTAACATAGATTTGTGCTTAGTATGAGTATGGAGCCAAAGGTGTGTGTGTGTGTGTGTGTGTGTGTGTGTGTGTGTGTGTACGTGTGCAGGGGCGTTGGACTGGGGGGGGGGAAAGACTGAGTACCCAGGGCCCTCATGTGAGGAGTGCCCAAAAAGATGCTAGACTGAATAGCTGTGGATTGGGGCCCATAGAAAATGCCTTTCTACAGGGCCCAGAATTTTGTGCTACGCCCCTGTGTGTGTGTGCGTGCATGCGTGCGACTGAGTGTCCCCAAACATATGTGAGAGCATATGCTAACATTTGGCAACGCCAGGGTAATCAGCATGAGCAGACGCAAACCGACATGCTGCAGAGAAGGCCACCAGGGGGAAGGAATGGCTGACATGGTGGGAGGAGTAGCTTAGAGGAGCAGTACCCAAACTGGCTGGACACAATAACAGAAACACCTGCACAATGTCATGCAATCACATACCATAAAATCAAGTACTTTTGAATAGAGGAAAAGCAAAAAGTAGCCGACCTTGGAGCTGTCAGCGATGACAAAGAAAGACTCTCCGTCGATCATGAATGTCTCGATGTCGTTAGGTTTGCGAATCTTCAGGATGTCTATGTCCTGGATCTTGATGAACTTGTTGGCAGAGGGGTCGCGTTTGTAAATGTGTGAGCCTCCGAACAGCTGGGCCACGATGACAAAAAGGTGGTTGTCAATCACCATGGGCTTGCAGACCACAGTGGAGGTGCCTGGATAAGAAAAGAGAAGACACATTACCAATACTGGACAGATTACCATGATGAACCATTAATACTAGATTATTATGTCCCCCACAATAATACATTACCATTCGAGGCAGAAACATTTACTTATGGGATTGCCCCATAACATCGATACTGCTCTTCACTTGTTTATGGACTTACTTTCAATGGTGTCGTAAGTCCTGAAGGTCATCTCAACGTGATCCCATTCCAGGAAGCTGCACGTCCCAGCAAATGGTTGTGCAAACACAACATACTGATCCTCACCGAAGGTGAAGGCCCCCACCGAAATAGACTCAAACTTCAGCGACTGATAGGAGGCAAACTCTGTAGATATAACATGACACTGAGTTCAATCCTTTATCTTTAAAGGTCCCATATGAAAGTGAGATTTCCATGTCTTATTTTTTTAATTATAAAGCAGGTCTAGGTACTGTAAAAATACTGAGAATGTATCAAAACGCTCAATCCACAGATAAATGCACACAGCCCATATTCAGAAACAGTGCCTTTAAATGAGCCGTCAGGACTTCCGTACGGTTGTGATGTCACAACTATACTATATATAGCTTGAAGGTGCTGCTACAGTTCCGTTATAGTTATTCCCCAGCTGCAATGACTCAGAGAGCGCAGATGTGGAAGACCCGGAAACTCTGACCAATCAGAGCATTCGGGAGGGGGTCTTAAAGAGACAGGCGCTAAAATGGAGCGTTCCAGACAGAGATGTAAACACTTTCTAGTAGAAACCCCAAATACAATATGAACCTGAAAGTGAGCATAATATGGGACCTTTAAAAAAATCCATTCATATTGATGTATTCTTCCATATACAGGAAGAACACAGCAATAACATTTCATCTTTATGCTCAGCACCATTAGCATTATTGATAAGAACAGGAAGGAAACTAGAGTGAAAAGGGTGAGGCAGTTAACTGGTAACAGAAAGCTAATGTTAGTTTAATGCTTCTATGACAGAGGGCAGATACAGGAAGATGATACCTGCTGTGATGCAGTCGAAAGAGTGTGGCAGCAGGTCATTGATCTTCTTCCCCTGGTAAATGGGTGGACCGCTGCAGTAGATCTGGTCCAAGGTGGCATTAGTGTGGTGCATCCATTCCACCAACCACTTAAGCTTGCAGTCGCATATTAGGTTGTTGCCACGTAGATCCCTATACGTATGTACAAATTGCATGGGATATCAGTCAACAGGCTTGTTAAGACATAACATGATTAATATTTACTTTTAAAAAATAAACATGTATTTTTAAGTATTTTATTTTCAATCCCCTGTCTGTCTCTCCCCTCCTTGGCTGCATTTTGGCTTCGAGCCAGGAAAGCCACAGCAACAAGTGTCCTATCTCCTGAGTAGCCTCGGCTCGTCGCCCACTCTCAGTCTGAATTGCTGTTGACCTTGGATGTGGGTATTGAATCCAAACACACACTGTAGCCTGCATTATTCAAGCTGATTGTGGCCGTTTGAAAAAAGCGAGGATCCAATTCTTTTCTCTGTAATTTACTTGTTTACCATTTACTCTGACATTCTGGCATACAAACCCAAGCTTTCCTCTTCTCTCCTTCACAAATTTGCCTTTTCCCATTGCAGCAGGGAATAGCTTCTTCTACAATCTCTTATTTCTTTACTCTGTTTCTTCTTACATCTTTTCTGCCTCACTGTGGCCTCTTTTTTCCCCGCTTTCTTTCTTTTACATCCTCTGTTTAGTGCGGGAATTCCTCTCTTTTCTTTTTTAGCCCTATGACCTCATGACATTACTGTATTTAATCCCACAGATTAGGAAAAGAGGAAGGAAGAAGAAAGGAACATCTGCCATTAATCCTTTACCACCCCTACCAAAAAACAATCAAAAAAACATTCTCTTTTTCAAATCAACTTAGAGTTAGTTATATATTAACTTTAACCTTACACACATACAGTAAATCGACATAAATGAATGAAAAGTAAATCAATATATAAGAAAATATATTCATTAACTGATTACTAAACGAGTCAACAAAGCACCCTGTGTGTAAGACAGACTGAACTCACACTTTGGTCAAAGCATCCATTCCCTTGAAGACATCTTTGGGCAATGTCTCAAGGTTGTTGTAAGCCAGACTCCTAATCAACAAACAGAAAAAATAATGGTGATTGAGTTAGAGGTAGACTGTCTCTCTACACATAATAGACATTACACTGTATTATATGCTTTTCATTCATTCTGTTAGCCAGATTGACTTGAGCAAGAGTAGAATAAACTAATTTAAAAAGAAATTACAAGCAACCAAAGTCGGAATTGCAATGCCCTGACAATATTAATGAGACATAGAGTTAGCTGTCACAAAGGCTAAGTGGTAAAATAGAGGGGAATTTCCTTCCCCAAGGCTGTCAACTGGATGATATCAGCCAGTTAAAACCAACCATCAAAAGCTGGCATCCTATGGACACATTTCATTTATGAGCAAAAGACTGAACTCCAAACCAGAAAGAGATGTGAATAAAATGAAATGTCAGCGTAATTCATGAACACTGCATTATTTATTTGAGAGAGAGAGAGGCCATTTTGCTTTGAGTTTGTGCAAGAATGCACTCTCCAAACATGGGGATGGAGCAGAGTGGACAGGATTCCAGCAGGACCCCAGCCTGCGCCCTTTAATAATGTATTAACTGTGACACATTTAAAATGCCCTCTCATAACGCATTTATTCGTCATTCCTTTTGTTTACTTTACTCTAAAAACAAATGTATGAAACAGGAACAGAGCACTTTATCCATGTGGTTGCAAGACTTTCTGAGTCATAGACAGTTTTTAACAGAAATCACAGTTTGCATCTGTAGGTAAAGCTACCGACCAGTACCTCTCAAGCTCACACATTAACAAGTTATATATCTTTTGTTTAAGTTGTACAAAAACCAAAGTGTGAAAATGACAAGTTGTGGTTTTACCTGGGGTTATGTGCCGGACTGGAGCAGTGACCTGCTGGAGTCACAGCTGGTTGTTTGACAACCTCACGGTGACATCAATCCTGCATAACCCTCCTTTAAACTGCAACTTGTCATATTTTTGTATCGAATAAACAAATTAGATATATTTTGTTAACTAGTCAACTTTCCCCTAGCTGTCCCCCCCGTTTCTAGTCTTTATGCTAAGCTAACCATTTCCTGTCTGTAGCTTCTTAGTGAACATAACATGATAGTGACAAACATGACAGTGGTGTCGATCTTCTCATCTACAGTAACTCTTGGCAACAAATAAAGGTATTTCCTAAAATGTTGAACTATGCCTTTAACACAACACTTAACTAAGGGCATAACAAGTCCTAGTATAGAACTTTAATACCAGCTGTTCTAGAGTTGCAGAATAAATTGTATCATAAGGTCAGAATGTCAGTTGTTTCAAATAGTTCTTGGTCTGAATGTAGGCTCTACTTTCTCTCTAAGAGCACTGGTGGGATGAGATTTTCTCTTGTGTTGACTTTGACGATACACTCATTAATGTGACGTCTGCTGCAACAGTTGTCAAGGCAACATTTCCTGTGATGTGGATCATTACAGTGCATGCTCTCAGACAGCTTCTACCAGACAGGTCACTGTCATTAGACGTGTGTCAGACCCTTGACAGGCCTCGTATGGAAGTGTTTGCTTGAATTTCAATGTGTGAAGTCACGCTTTTTGTAAAGCATAAATGGTGGGAAATGGCTATTAATGTGTTCACTTTTTACTTTTGATCTTGGTGAGAGAGCCATTAATGTTGTAACTAACACCAGTATAATACAGTTTTAATCATGCTTCTTTCTCTTATCATCAGAGTTATACGTTCTCTTGCCGAAAGCATGCATGAATAAATGCTGATAAACCTCTCATATTTGAGTTATTTCCTCTACAGTACATTCCATATAAGTTATAAATGATGAGGAATACAAGTATGCAAATGTTTGGCTGCACTGCAATGCATAAACTTGAAATGTGAGAGAGACTTTAGAGACAGATTATAGGTCACACGGTGTAAGGTTACAGTACAGTTATATTTAGTCCTGACATACAGGTCACTCATGCTCTCACCTATCTTTAGTTTTGGCAAGCGTTGCAGTTCCGTAATATAGAACAGTGTTTACAAAACACTGATACAAACTGTTGTTTGCCTGTTTCCTGTATTAAGATGTTGTTAACAACACTTATATTAACAAGGGATGCTATCTTTCTTAAATACTATAAATACAGATACAGTATGCATTACTTATCACACTCACCATAGACCCCAAAGCAGTTTACAGAAAATACAGGGGCACTGCTGACACTCCTGATCACATTAGTGAAGCTGTATGACGGTTAAAGCCACAAAATGATTCATCTTTTTATGCCAGAAATGTGTGAAGGACAACTCTGTTGGTCCACTGAGGCAATGTGACATTCAGATCTGCCCTTCAGCAACCTGATCCAGCTGAACCTTTAGCCAGTAACCATGTACATCCCCACTGGCAGCAGCACTTCTGCCTACCTTTGCATTTCAGACAGTGACAAGGTGATACAGAGAGTGAGAAACAGGAAATGCATGCACAGTTTATGTTAGAATACCATGACTACTAATATCCTATTACCTCTCCCACAGAGAATGGACTTGTTAATGATTTGGGGTAAAGATAAAGTCATGATTTATAAAATCTGGAGAAGAAGTAAGGAAGAAGGAACAGATACAGTGAGGCAAGCCCCCTTTTACAGGAATACGGGATGAAGGAAGTAAAGTAGGAAAGAAGGAAGAAGAAAAAAAAACATGGCTTCCACAGAACCAAAATACTTACAGATGTATCAGCGCTTTCAGGCCTCGAAAAGCATATGGGGATATCGATGCGATTTTGTTATTTTCAATAAATCTGTAAATGACAAGTATTTTTCATTAGCATTTTGATAGATTAGGATTAGCACTATGTAAGTAATCCCACAAAAAACATCAAATATATTGTGACGCTAAAAACGGAAATCCTTGAACTTTCTGCATGTCTTCTCCCTTTGCAGTTGTGAGGGTTGAGAGCAGTTACTGAAGGGTTGTCTCGAAAACCTGAGCTCTGTCCTAATTACATATTAAACTGTACACTAACTATCCAGTACATGCATAATGAGGATGTCAGAATGAATTATACTTTAAAGTCCCTACACAACCAAGCTTGTGTTTTCAATTAGGCTCAGCATTGCATGAGGTAAGCAAAGTGTACGTACTAACAAGAATCATAAAGATGTAAGCTGTCCTCCCCTAATCAGGCAGCATAAGTGAAAACACCTGTGTGGGGTCTTTAAAATGCCAATATTGCTCGATTTTAGAGTGAAGTGTTGATGGACACTTCTGCATTTCTCAACGCTAAACACCTAAACCAAAAATCAAATCTTTAGGAAGACTTTTTTTTGCCTGGTTACTGCAGTAAAGGTTTCAAATTGGAAAATGGAAGTGTGTTTCATTAGTGTATGCCAGTCAGTTCAATTAGTACAATACCGAAAGTATGCAACTGGGGAACAGTTTGTGTACTTTATGATGTTTCACCACACACATGTATACTTTATAGTGACCATTTATGAATTTAAGACAAATACTTACAGATATTCAAGATGTGGTAAACCCAGGAACGCATCCTCATCAATTAGGTCAAATGAATTCGCTGTGAACAATCTGTGAAGAAAAAGGAGAAAAAAAACTGTAGTGCAATCATAGATTTTATTATAGTCCCCACAGCACTCCTAAATCCCTATATTTTTAATGTTTCATAACTCAAAGGTGAACTGGGTTCAACATGTAAACATCAACAGTCATCTGGGAGGACATTTGGGGGGTGCTGTCCTCTCCTGGCTGTGTATCTTTATTTAGTTTAGTAATTATTAGTATTGGGATATAAGTTGTGATTTATTATTGCCTATTACCAAAATCAGTAACTCTTAAGTCCAAAACAGAGGGTAGGATATAGTTACTGTAACGGACAACAGACTCATTCAGCATCTCTGCCCACAGTATGTGGTTAAAGAATGAATGAACCAAATCAAAGAGAAATGGCAGATCACTCCTACACGTTTTTCATGAAATTAATGAAAGAAGAATGGATGCCTCCTCCCACATCTTTCTGAGACACCCTTTAAACCAGTAATGTAGGAATAGTGTCCAACCTTATAATTCCAAGATGTCAAAATGCTGGAAATCTAATTTTGTCATGAAACTCTTTGTGTCTATCTCGTCACTGCAGGCTCAGCAAAGCAGTGACAGGGACATTTTACGGTTGGCCATAAAGAAGCCCCATTGACTAAGTAGTACTCTAATGGAGGTTAAGATACTCCAGGTCATGTTGGCAGTGAATAATGACAGAGGGGACAATGCCACTCATTCGTTTTCCCCAGCTAAATTAACTCTCCTTCTGGTCACAAGCCTTCATGCACATCCAAGCTGATTAAGTGTCATCTGAACATATGGAAGTACTGACGCCAAGAACATTTTTTGCTGAGACAAAATAATGCTTGGTGACAGCATGCTGTTATGTGTAATACAGTGAAACAAGTGTGATTAGAGAGCACAGTTAAGCCTGACCTTGCTGTTAATTTGTGGATTTACAATAACAAATTGCCCAATAGACTCTAGTCATACCAAGATGTATAATAATGGATGTCATATGTTGAAGAAATGGCAAGATAAAGTCCACAGGTATGTGTGTAATTATGATTTTACCATTTCCCTCTTTTTTCAAAGTGCTATCTTTACATAGCTCATCTGTCCCCAGCCCCTCCTGTTATGGTTGGTAGCCATGTGGTCTATTGCATAATCCTGACACCATTACAGAGAATCCCCTTTAAATCTGCATATCAGCCTCTATAGACGTCCTCTGGGGAGTGCCATGCCTCATTATTTGATAAAACACTGAAAATGGACGGACAGACAGACAGACAGACAGATACTCACAGCAGTTGCAGGGCCGGCGTGTGAACAAAGCTTCCTTCAATGATTTCATTAAATCCAGACTTGACAAAAGATCTGAATAGATGGAAAACATAACGAAAGGGGAATTTATCTGAAAGTATAATAAAGATAATAAATGTGTACACTGAAAGGCAGAGACAGAGTATTTCCATAAGATTTCCTGACAATTCACCATATGAACAATACAAACAAGAGTCTATTCAGATGCAGGACCACTTACAGTGAAACGACGTCGGATGGGAAAGTGTGAGGCACGGATCGGACATTCTCACACAGGGCATTGTCTTTGGTGCAGGTACATCCAACGGGGCATCTGGGCGGTCTCACTCTCCGTCCGTCTGCCAAAACCAAGCTGACAGCTGCGACCCAAACCATGAGCGTCCATCCTTTCCATCCGCTCACTGCTCTGCCCGGGTATCCCATACCTTCTTTCCAGGTCGAGTACTATGATTCCTGCACATGCAACTTTTCGGCAAAATCCTCCACGATTTGTAACCCCCGGATTTAAAAGTGTTTATAAACAAAAAATTGTATACGTTTCTGTGTTGTTTGTTTTGATGATAGAAGCTGGTGTTGTGCGCTCAGATGCAGGCTTGTGTCTATGCTTCTTGCGTCTCAATAGGAAGGCACCCGTCCAGCGGATTCGTTCTGCAAAGGCGCAGGATTACAAATGCGGGACAGACAGGACATGAGAACAGAGCACAGTATCAGATGTGTTGTCATGAAAAGGAATTATGTCAAATCATCTAAAACACGCTGCTAGAAAAATGAGGTTCTTATTATTCTGCTGCTTACAAATAAGTTGTCTTCTAGACTAAATGCTGCTGCCATGAAAGAAAAAAAAAAAATTCCCGTGAGAGATAAAAAGAGAAGGAAAAAAAGAGAGAAATGGTGGGGAGAGGGCGGGGGAGGGGGGGGGGGGGGTGGAGGCCCCAAGGTGCGCTTTTTTATCAGCAGTGCCAGCTATTATTTATGCGCGCTTCAGAGCCGTGCATGGTTAATGGGAAGCGGCTATTCATGAGGCTCTGTGCAAATGCACCTGCCTCACTCATTGACATGCTGCATCTTTTCTTCTCTGCTTTGGCATACTAATGACAACTATGAAAAGATATCGAGTTTATACCGTTAAAATAATACTACTGAGACTCATTCTGTGACATTGTGGCACAATGAATTATGAGTAGGCTATTATAATTTTGTTTACTGCTTCAAAATCTTAACAGATAAATAATGTAAGCCTATGGCAGTGCTGTAGGCCTATGTCATGGAAAGAGATGATACAAGGAATAACACGTCACTTGATTTCATAAATATTTCTACTTTTCTAAAGGTAACAAACGATGAGAGTCATTTATAATGTCTCTCACATCCTCTCTTTTTTTTTTCCAAACCCACATTGAGTCCTTTGTTGAGTTCAATGGGTTGTGGAAGGGTCAGGAAACACTGGACTTCTATTCCCAGACTGGGGCGAACTTTCACCCCTGCCACCACTATAACCCAAGGACTCAATTACACAGACACATTCAAATAGCATAATGGACTCTTTATTTTCCATCTACTAATCAAACGCCTACATGCATCCTATCTCCTGTGAACCATGAACGATGTAGGTCTATGATCACCGAATTGCCAATTAATCATGAGTATAATTAGGCCAAAATGAAAGTCTGATGTTGTAGCACTCTGTCGTCTTAGGACAGTGTCCTGTTTTTTTTAATAGCCTAGATTATTCATTCATTATTCAAAATTGTTTTGTGATGATGCCCTCCAGTAGCCTAAATATATATAATAAAAAAAAAAAAAAAAAGGTTGATGGATGGATTAGGCCTGATGAAAGATATTATAGGCTATGGAGGCTACCTTGAAAAATAAACACGAAGAAAGCACATTAGGTTACAACAAAGTGACAGCCGACACAATGAATGCAAATAAAATACTTCATTCTTTAGTCTAGAGATCTAAAGCGTTCCCTTTTCAGCATCTTATTTTGAAAATCACGAAGTGTCCCCAACGACTCCTCTATTAATATTAATGTTAAAGGATACGGAGACCTATTTTCATCTTCTCTCATAATAATTGATGAAGTTACATTAAACGTCATCATACCGCGATTGGCTGTGCCACGTCATCAAATTGCGACGTACTTTTCATTTTGTAAACATACATTTGGAAGCTGGAGACTAAAGTGAGGGAACTCATGGATAGTCTTGTAAAGGTAACATCTCTTTTAAAGCCGATAATCCTTTTTTTTCTTCTTTTTTTTCTTCTCATGCAAACAAGTTGGGAAGAACATTTGTTTCGTGTGTTTGTCACTAGCCAGTTAGCATGAAACATTAGCCGAAAGCTAAGTTGCCCACAGGGTGAACTTAGCTTTTCTGACGGCTTTGCTGTTTACAGTTAGGTTTTAAGCATACTACAACATTGTAACATTACCACATTGTGCCACACTTAAGCTGTACGTTTAGTCCAATAATGCCAATCAAAATCTAGCCTATGTATTTTACCCCTAATGATGAAGCGACTTTACAGAGGCACGACTATAAAGCATCAACTACAAAACACAAAATGGCACCTTACAGATGTGCTGCTTTGTGGCATCTGAAAACGGACAATAAGGGGTTTGGCTCAAATTAGTTCCTGTGTTTCCTCAGGTGCACGGAGGTGGGGGCTATGACTCCGACTTCAGTGACGATGGGCAGGGAGAGTCCTCAGAGAGTGGCCTTAAAAGGTAATGTTGACTTACATAGCCTCAAATTCTGTTTATCTAAATTCATTGGGTTGTTTCTGTGCTGACCAAATGCTAACCTGAAACTGTGTAGGAAGTCATTATAAGGCTAATATACTGTATTATTAATAGTCTACCATCCTTACTTTTGTCTCCAGTAGCTTACATTTAGACCGATGTGGTTAGGACAGCCTCATCCACCAACACAAGCTTTCTGTATTTGTACCTTTGTTAGGAAACGGGAGGAGGAAATATTACAGAAGCCATTCCAGAAAGGCCGGCACTCCCAAAAGGCTCACCGGAGTTTACACGCCAATGAAGTGGACAGGTAATGTACAATTGCTTTGAAATAGAACTGCAGTAAGACCCCTTCACTTTACACATTATGTTGCAGCCTATCATTTACATACATCCCCTCCACCCCCCATCAATCTACACTCCATACCCCACAATGACAAAGCGAACACAGGATTTTAGAGACTTCTGCAAAATATTTTTAGAAAAATCACATTGACATTAAGTATTCAGACCCTTAAGTCAGTACTTTGTTGAAGCACCTTAGGCAGCGATTACAGCCTTGAGTCTTCTTGGGTATGACGCGACAAGCTTTGCACACTTTGTTGTGTGAGTTTTCTGCCAGTCTACTCGCAGATCCTCTCAAACTCTGGAAGGTTGGACGGTGACTGTCAGTGGGGTTAAAATCCAGGCTCTGGCTGGGCCACTCAAGGACATTCAGAGTTTTTCCTAAGCCACTCCTGTGTTGTCTTGGCTGTGTGATTCGAGTCATTATCCTGTTGGAAGGCAACCCGTCAGCCCAGTTTGAGGTCCTGAGTGCTTTGGACCAGGTTTTCATTAAGGATGCCTCTATACTTTGCTCTGTCTAGCTTTCCCTCCCAGTCCACTAATCCATGCCACTGAAAAACACCCCCACTGCATAACGCTGCTACCATCATGCTTCACCGTTCGATGGTATTGTGCAGGTGATGAGCAGTGCCTCGTTTCTTTCAGACATAATTCTTAGAATTGAGGCCAAACAGTTCAATCTGGGTTTCAGAACAGATAATCTTGTTTCTCACAGTCTGAGAGTCCTTTAGGTGCCTTCATGCGTTTCACAGAGACAATGCTTTTGTCTGGCCACTCTGCCATAAAGCCCAGATCAGTGGAGTTTTGCAGTGATGGAAGTTTCTCCCATCTTTACACATGATCTCTGGAGCTCAGCCAGAGTGATCATTGTGTTCTTGATCACCTCTTTCACCAAGGCTTTTCTCCCCGGATTGCTCAGTTTGGCCAGGCAGCCAGCTTTAGAAAGAGTTGTAGTTGTGCCACACTTCTTCCATTTAACAATTATGGAGGCAGGCCACTGTGTTCTTGGGAATCTTCAATGCAGCAGACTTTTCTTTTTGTAGCCTTTCCCAGATCTGTGCTTCGACACAATCCCGTCTCTGCGCTCTACAGGCACATCCTCCCACCTCACGGCTTGGCTTTTTCTCTGTGCGTTGTCAGCTATGAGACCTTATATAGACAGGTGTGTACCTTTCCAAAGCATGTCCAATCAATTGAATTTACCACAGGTGGACTCCAATTAAGGTGTAGAAAGATCTCAAAGATGATTAAGAGAAATGGGACGCACCTGAGCTACATTTTAAGTGCAGTTCTAAGTTCTAATAAAACCAAATAGGACCATCATTTATGTGTAAACATATTTTCCTGTGATTCTTTTGATATGTGTTTCAAATCATTATCAAAGTGCTCTGCTTTTTTCTGCCAGCTGCATAATACGGTTATTTACACTTCGGACTTATACAATGTCTCACGCTATTTCTTTTAAACCCATGCTTTGAGAAGAATGAAGTCAACATGGTCTAATCTTTGTTTTACTATTTTCATTCCGTTTTTCAGAGAGGAAGCCAGAAATAGAAGAGCCCACCTGATATCATTGAATGCTGTATCCTTTAATGTGAAATGATAATACAGTCAAGTTGATGAAACTACAGACATTATGCCTTATACATATGTTCAAAACAATAATTTATCAAAACTAATATCAAGTGCTTAACTGCCTCCATTTAAAAGTAAGGAATGTTGGAAATAAAAAAAAAAAATCAGTTCACAGTGTGCAAAGGTTAACATTCAAAGAGAGACTGACCTTAAGCAGATGTCTCCAGTTTGAGCGACATAAGAAGTTTGTCGGTGACTACATACTTTATTATGGAGGACAGATGGCCGACTTCAAACGCTCTGGGTAAGTAGTGTCTCACAGTCACGCTTGACATTCAGTTGCCATGCTGTCACTCTATGCTACAACTAATGAGAATATGTTAACCATAACAGAACATTGGTTATGCATTGTTTTCATCCAACAAGATTTTGAATTTACAAATTATACCAGTTGTAATTTTCTCCCTATCTCCTTATATTTCGTCTTCTCATGGAATCTTTTCTTTCTCTCAGAGCCAAAGACAAAACCGATGGGGATGTGCTGCGTGAGAATCATCGCTTCCTCTGGAGGGACGAGGACGAGGAAGACATGACATGGTGATCATCCATTAGTCAACTACTCATACAGGCTGCTTTAATAGTCAGTGTGCTTTCGATTATAACGTTCTGTTTCAGACAAGTTTGTGTTGTCGTCTACATTACTTCTGGTATTATTTTGTTCCAGGGAAAAAGAACTTGCCAAGAAGTATTACGACAAGCTGTTTAAAGAGTACTGCATAGCTGACCTCAGCAGATACAAGGAAAACAAGGTGGGAATGGAATGATCAAATGATTTATTGATTGAGATATTACGACAGCACATACATTGTAACAGATGGCTCATGTCGCCTGACGTTAGTGATTATTTTAATAACAGTAGCTGTTTGATGTTGTAGTGTTTTATGTATCTGTGCTGTGTTGTGTTGTTATGAGGTTTGACAGAATCCAAATGAATACGTACTGTATGTATGTTATGTGGATCATTAGGAGGCTCCTGTTAACTCAGTGTTGAGTAATGGGAGAATACCTCCGGACACAAAATAGAAAAATATTTTATGTCTGCTGGAAATGAGGTTTTAGTTTTGTTAATCCCCCCCAGATTAAAATGTGGTTGTTAGAGCAGCTGAGAAAAAGTGAAACGTAAATTCTGTTAAGGTGAAACAGAAGTTACCACGTCCACAGAATGCAGTGTCAGCCATCCCAGACACTGCTGCCAGGACTTGGCAAGATGATCCATTTTTGCACTGCTCCAAAATGACAATAATTGTCCCAGCGGTGGAGCAAAGGTTAAAATTTCATAACTCAGACACTAATCGCCACCACCAATGTTCCATTTCGAATAAATGTTAGAGGTATGATGTGTTTTGGCACCGTGCTCCGTCTCTAGTGTCCACTGAGCCATTCTGGTTTGAGGCCAGGTTTTAAAAGAAGACAATATATTAAACCCAAGGGCAGTGTGCTTAAGGCTCTATAGCTGCACTGTTTGGTTCAATGACGCTGTGCTCAAATATCTCTCAAGTGTGACTGTTAGGAGGCTGACAAATCTCTGACAGATGACCTACAGATGTAACCCCTATAATTGACTTGTACTTATTAGAGGCACTATAGTTAAAAACTGATCATCAGTCCAGTTGACTCAAAACTTCCTACATAAATCCGGATTTTCTCACAAATTATTATTATTTGTTAATGACTGTAAATACAGTGTTGGGTTGCATCGTGACTCCCACAAGTTGAGTCAGATTTTGATCCGTTGTGTTGTTTAAATGCGGTGTGACAGCATGCAGATGATGCTATGTAAAGGCATTGGCAAAAACACTAATGACTGCATTATTTGTTCATTGATTCTTGTATACATACACACCAAATTACATTTAGAGTAAGATGTAAATGTGCATGCATAGTGTCCTTTCACAAGAAAACATGACAGAAATAATTATAAACAATATTTACATGGAGATATGCATTACAGCTGTCCACATCCTCAGTTCAATTTTTATTTCTGTAGCTTTATCTTTGATGGAGTGCACCAAAGGCTATTGCTGATATTCAAATACAGGGTAAATACTGAGTTATTAAATTAAAATAATCTTATAAGGCTTGATTAATGATTATAAGATTAATTTGAGGGAAAAACTGTAATTGATGTGTCTTGTCTATTTAAATTTGTGCCCACACCAGTTTGGATTTCGTTGGCGGACTGAGAATGAAGTTGTTTCTGGCAAAGGTATGGCATAACTCAACATTATCCTAATTTTGAGTTTATACACTTTTTTTTTTATACATATTTTTGTGTATACAGCTTTGTTGAAACACTGTGCAGTATAATACTTACATTCTATAGGATAAGAGAAACTCATCAAAACATTCTTGTTACTCAATGAAGGTATTCACTTGGACAAGCGGCGTGTCCCAAATTCATACTACATCCTCATTTTAAGCAGGGTTTTAGTGTGTAGTGTACTCATACTGGAAAAGTATAGTGCAATTTCCTGTCAGTATAAAGCAGTTAAGTAGTAACAATATGCTATAACGATGTAGTACATTCTGTACAGAATTGGTATGTAGTATGGATTTGGGGCACATCTAAGGTTTCTCGTACTAACATGCCCACAAAACAGTTACACAACATTCTCCACTAGATGGCCACAGAGATGTACAGAGCAATTTACACAGCAGTACATAACATACAGTGGATACTTCCTCACACAAGTCTCTCCACATGTGACATTATACAAATACACTTGTTTCACTTTGACTTATTGGCTTGCCAGATTGGCCTAAAATCCTTAAAATGTATTACCTTTCACTTGAGTTTTCGTTTTGTTTCGGGTACTATTCGCGCAATTCAGTTGTCGATCGATCTGTTAATTCACACGAATAGTCCCCCATTCCCAACATTTTGGTTTCCTGTTTATGCCTCACACCCAAAAAGAAACCTCATTCTAACTCTGCTTGACAGTTTGACAACGCTTTGATGATTAATTGTTCAGGATTATTACAACCACCTCTCTGTCTACCGCTCCTTCGTGTGAAAGTGACAGATATTTATAGGTTTTGCTGGAAGGACAAAATCAGCAACTCTGTGAGGGTAAACCTGCCTCGGCAACTCACTGATATGCTTTAAGACACTCACTCACACACACGCACGCACGCACGCACGCACGCACGCACATTTGACATTTGAATAATGTGCTGAATAAAATGTTTGCATCAATGCAGCTTCACACAAACATACACATAATGTCTGAGAAAGCTGACTAAACCAATATATTGTTCCAGATTAAGACTGTGTAATCCTGGACTCTGACAGTTCACCCCTGTAGCAATACTCTACAGGAAGTGGGATTAGATCAGGTCAGAGTCCCTTCACTTCAACTGGCATGTCTGTGATTTGTTTACATTAATGATTCCCACAAAAATACTTCTTAAGCACTATTTAGAGCACAGAGCGCTAAACTCTCCAGTGAAATCAATACTAATCTAATCCTGTAAAGTGGACCCAACGTCCTCATTCAGACGTGCAGAAAATAAAGCTTCTGCAAATTGAAAGTTAAAAGTGTTGCAAGTTAAAGGTGAATGAAGTGTTTATCATGGACTCAATATTACTTTATTTTGGTTTGATATGAAGGCTGATGAGGAGTATAATTCAAACTCAGGCACTTGAATGCAAAATCTGTACATGAGTCATCAAATTAGTTCCGCCTGAAATGAAATGTTGTTAGTCCAGGTTCAGTTATAGTGATTGTCAGATGACCAGACTCCACTTCTGCTTACAGGTAAATTAAGCAACACAGAGTTTTTCCCGAATGAAACTGATCCTGCATTACCTTGTAAAGGGGCAATGCACTTCCGCTCTGCCACGGACACCTTTTTTGGAAATCATCCATTTATCATTTCCTGCTGTCCGTGCACTTCAGGTCATGTTGGTATTAGGTAATGGTGTCTACTGCTCACCTAATCGGGTGGATTACGAAGAACGCTGACCTTTCTTTTCATGGGGATGAAGGAATGTGCAGTAGCGAAAGGTTTCCTTATTTCTTTTTAGAGGTTGAAATGTAAAAAAAAAAAAAGGAGAACGTATTATGTTCTTGAATCATGTACATGAGAGCAGGATCAAATGTTATCCGCCTAAGTTTCCCTAGATCTTAAGGATATTCTTGGAGAATGAGATTTACTTTTACTTCTAGCTCATCCTCCTCCCTTTCTATGTCTAGTCCAGAAACAATTAAACCTCTGAAAGATTCACATGATGTTTTTTTTTTTTTTTAAAGGTCTAACAAACACGTTACGTGTATTTTCTTCCTCAAATTTACACGATGAGATTTTTGATAAATAATCATCAGAATTGTGGATATAATGACTAAGTGGGTTAAGGCAAATAACAGAACAGCTAGAACAGTCTGGTAAATTCAGAAAATGACTTTACTGTAATGCAGCCTGTAAAACCAGGAAAAGACAACACTTGTGTCATATTACGATATCCAAAATTGAAGACAATATCTAGTCTCATATATCGATGTCAATATAATATTGATATTGCCCAGCCCTAATGTGAGGCATATTTGTCTAATGATTGAAATCCTTCATTGAATGAGCACATTGAATATTCAAATGTCTCTTCAGAGTCCATTACGCTGGAGCAGATTTACATGTGGGGTCTAATTCATGCAGACACTTCAATCCAAGTCATGTTTTATGTGTGTCCCCCTTCTGAGATTTAATCTTGCTGTCAAGAGGGCATAAAGGGCCAAAGATAGTTAAGGCCAGGCTTATTTTTGGTGGGCCTCCTGTCAAAGTAAATGGATAATGGTCTTGGCTTATGTAACTTTCATGTCTTTAAAAAATAGTTTTTAACATGCTTGCCACCACACTCACTTTAGTCTGTTAACCAATTGGTTGAGTTTGAATATTGTCACCAGTTTCCTTAAATTTCCTGTTTTAGATAAAATGAAAGTGATGGCCCAATTTAAAGGTGAGGTCCTTTCAGTTGCTTTAAACAGTTGCTTTAGCATTGCCTGTGTTCCAATGTAGACAGGATTTGGAGTTTGTAAGGATATCCTGCTGGGCTCTGTTATGCCAGACAAAATAAATCAGCCTTGGAGAAGTGACTGATTGTATTCTAAGTGTTAGAAGTGATAGCTCGTTAGCCCATAGCCCACAGTCTAACAATAGAGACTGCCAGTTTCAATTGTTTCAATGGTTTTATCGGGGCGTGTGTATAGGGTGTTGCACATTCAAATTAAGAAAAATGAGTATTTCTCAACAGTCTCCAGAGGGAGAGACAGATAGAATAAAACATAATCACAGTAGTATGTCATGCCCTTTGGTCTACTTAGTTCACAGGATGCTGTGGAGTAAATAAAAGTTGCAAAATAGAGAGTGTTGAACTTCAGGTCAGCAGTCTGAACTGTTTGTCAATAGGAAAGATGGACATAAAAAGGGTAAATCTGATCTAGAGTCAGAGGTGGGACTGTGTGGATGTTGGAAAAAGAATCTTGGATGCCAGTTACTTTTCCCATATTTGAAAAATCTGCCTGGGGGCAGAGAGTGTGGATTGTTCAGTGTTTCCCACAGGAGATGAGATGGGAGGGTAGGGGATAGTGAGTATCACGAGTCGACTGCAAAACAGCACTGACTTCACAAGCTCAATGTTGCACATAAATGGAGCATTCTGACAGAAATTTTCATTCACTTTAGGGACACAAAAAAATCATTTTTCGGTGGGTGCAAATGCATGTGTTTGGGCCAACGAAATAAAGTATGGCTAGCACTGATCACTCTTGACATTAACTACTCTTTATGTACCTTTTTAGCATAGCCTTAGTTTGACATTTGGAAAGTATGCTTATTTGCTTTTTTGCTGAAAATGAAATGAGATGATGGATACTGCTCTCATGTCTGTATGCTAAAGGCAGATATTGTTACTTTCGGACATAGCAGGGCTAGCTGTTTCCCCCAATTCCAGTCTTTATGCTAAGCTAAACTAACCGACTTCCTGGCTGTAGCTGCATATTTAACGCACATGAAAGTGGTATTGATCTTCCCATTTAACTGTTGGCAAGAAAGCGAATAAGCATATTTTCCTAAAATATCAATATTAAATACTATATACATATATACATATATATATATATATATATATATATATATATATATATATATATATATATATATATATATATATATATATACATATATACATATATATATATATATATATATATATATATATATATATAATTTATTTTTTTTATTTATTTTTTTCTAAGTCAACTGGTCTCATGTAACAGATATATCCACAGGCACAAGTGTTTGCAATCAACTTGACATGATTGGTCTAATAGCAATAGCTTGGTCAGAATACCCCTTTAAAATTATAATATTTTCTCAAAATAAAACAGCCTATTTTGATTATGTGTTCTTTGTGACTTTTTTAACAGTTGCTCATGAGTGAACACTGGCTCAGGTCACTGCTACTCTGATTTCATCCAGTGAATGTTAGTCATGCAGCCATCTGGTGGCATTAGTAACCATTGACGTAGAAGGACAGTAGTTTTTTTTTTTCTTAATGAGTTTGCTCAGTCAACCTGATGCCAGCTCTTTTCATGGAGCATGTGAGGCTCACCTAATGTGTGAGGATTCCCAATACAATAACAAAACAGTGGAGATAATTTTGTATCTAAAACATCCAACAGAGACCCATACAAGAGCTTTTGTGTAATGCTTATTTTGTAATGCAGTGATGCTCTGTGTGGCACTATTTTCTGCCTTCTGAGAACACCACCAATAAAAGCCATGCTTTTTAAATTTCATGTGGGGAAATGTAGGACCAGGGGGCTGAAAACTATCAGAAAACAGGTGAAGCATAGTTTTCCTAAGAATAGTTTCCGATATTCAGTTTTTGACATTCATTTCGGCAAAGAAGTTGCCTTGAAACACATTTCTATTGACTACACTCTGTCAGGGTTGTAGTTTTGAGTAGCCAGAGGGTCAGACACATTCACAGTCTCCACCTTGTAACCTTCAAATATATCACATTCTTTTCTATTCAACGCTGAGCTGCATCTCTGCAGCAGCAGTAGTTTTGTGTACAAGCACAGGCTTTTACCTCCTTTCTTTACAGATAAAAGCTGGTGTATACATAGAGTAGATGTATTTAATTGATTTGTTTGTGTGCATGATGGAAAGAGACGTCATGGGAGAAGTTCAGTGCGATTGTGATTGACGTCACTGATGATGGTGAAGACAGGATTTTCTTGGGTCCCCGGTCACTGCTCATGGCGTCACTTTGGGACTGAGTAGAGATGATGGTCCTGTTCCAAGTCACACCCATACAGTGTCAGAAAGCGCCAGTCATTAAGGATTTAAAGGGATACGCTGGCATTTGCAGGTTCTGTGCACATAGAACTTTTTTTTAATTTTAAGACATTTTAAATGTAGGTAGGTGAACATATACATGTAGCTGCTGTGCAATGTTGGACAGTTGATCAGACCAACACATTGGTTCAGATTGGAATATCTCAACAACTATTGGATGGATTGCCATGAAATGTAGTACAGACATTCCTGGTACCTATATATTGAAATGACATTGTCTATAGTGGCACCATGAGGTTGAATCCTTTGTGGTTTTGAGTGAAATACCTCCAGCTGCACTGCCATGAAATTAGGTAGAGAGAGATTTGGTAGAGAGACTGAAATTGATGTCTCAGGATGAACTCTAATCTTGATGATGACTGACAGACTAAAAGTGTTAATCCTAAATTGTCCTAATGTAGTTGATTTCACTGTATCAACTTTTCAGTTTACGAATTAACAGCTTGGAAATCTAGAAAAATTAGAGATGTGAACTTGCCATCATGCGTAAAAGTTTGTGGATTTATGTTTACTGTAGAATCATCCAGGTAAGCAGCCATAGAGTTTTAAATACAGCAAGGTTAAGGATCAAAGGGTATCAGCAATAATATTACATTTTTATTGCTTGCAAAGTTATCCATATGGTGTCTTTTAGTCCATAAAAATAAATACAAATACACTGTTTCAACTATAAACTCATATTTTTACTGATTTGTTTTACCTAATTCAATTTAATACCAGGCCCTCCCAAATAAACCCAGTCAACCTCATCACAACTCAGGACTGGAGCCAGGTGTGTTTGTTTTTTAGCTGACGTCATACACCTCTAATCTAATACAGAAGAGAAAGTCTTCCTTATAGCCTAAGTAAGTGGCCCAAGGCCATGACAGCAAGCGTCACTTCACCTGAATGTTTACGGAGTCTTGATCTTAGGCAGGTGAGGGAATGCATCCTTTCCTCTCAGAGTAAGGTGCATATCCTGCCCCTGTGCCAAGAATGGACTGCTCTGACGCACTCACTCCCTCTGTTACAATCGGAGGGAACCCCAGAGACCAGATCAATGCCACCTTAAGCTCCTCTAGGGATAATAGGCAGGCTGTGCAGCGGCTGGTGGGAGGCCTGAGGGGATGAGGTGAGGCGAAGAAAGGGAGATGAGAAGGAGCTAGGGGATAAGAGGAAGGGGTGTAGATATAGACGGAGGGGGGTGAGGAGAGAGCAGCAGGGTTTGGAGGTTGCCTGACATAATCGGAAAGCCTTTGGAGATTCATGGTCTGCATCTCTTAAACATTGTTTTTTTTTTGCTATGCCTTTCTGTTTTACTTGCATACATTCTGTTGTGCTTTTTAATTCCTTCTGTCTATATCATACATAATCATTCTTTACACACTGTGGTGTATATATATGTGGTATGTATATATATATAAAGAATATTCGCTTGTATACATATCATAAATTGCTGTAGATAAAAGATAGATGCCTAAAATATCATATGAATGTAAATGTCATTGAAATCTGTTATACAGCACATATGCTCTCTGGTCTTCCAGGTCAGTTCCAGTGTGGAAACAAACGCTGCGAGAAGGTGGAAGGCCAAAAAAGCTGGGAGGTGAATTTTGCCTATGTGGAACACGGCGAGAAGAAAAATGCATTAGTCAAACTCAGTAAGCTGAACACACACATTATCTTTTCATTTTCTCTGTTCATTCTTTCTAAAAATAAAAAAACAAGTATGTCTGTGTGTGTGGCTGTGGCTTAGTAGGGGTTTCCAAGACCCGGCTCATAATAATCCCCCTTCAGGTTTCATACTGCAGAAAATCCTTTAAGAATAATTACTGTAATTGGAGGATCCACCTGTTATCTTGAACCAAGTCAAGCAGGAAATGACAAGCTCTTTTAACAAGCTACTACAACAGGTCATATCCATTAACTCAAAATGTTTTTCAATTTGTATTAATTCTAAGTCAAATGTTTTGACAGTCCCAAATGTTGTGACAGAAATGAAACATGATCTGGCGAACTTAGTAAGGCACATTGGAGAAATGTATAGGATAGGGATGCTGTTGCACTTAATTAATGAATAGGAATTAATAAATACATTTTTCAAAACGCCAAAGCATTTAAATTCGACAAATTTTCAAAACTTAGTTGTGTTATTATAAACAGAGAGAAATCATCTTTCTGACAAATTAAAACAGGAGTTCCACAGGGTTCTGTCCTCGGTCTTCTTCTCTTTAGTTTATTTTAAAATATTATTTACCAGAATTACATCATGGAGGAGGTTTCCACATGTATGCAGACAATACTGGTATATACATACAGTGGGGAAAACAAGTATTTGATACACTGCTGATTTTGCAGGTTTTCCTACTTACAAAGCATGAAGAGGTCTGTAATTTTTATCATAGGTACACTTCAACTGTGAGAGACGGAATCTAAAACAAAAATCCAGAAAATCACATTGTATGATTTTTAAATAATGAATTAGCATTTTATTGCATGACATCGAGTCATGTGAAAAAATTAGGACACCCATGCTAAAGTTGAATAAAAAGAGGAATAAAAAAATAATCTTTTGGAAATTGATCTTAATGCCTTAATTACAAAAATGAGGAAAAATCAAATCTTTAAGGACACCAATTTTCTTTGTGAATGAATAATGTGTCCTAAATAAATAAATGTTTTTCCTTAAAATACAGGGGGCATAAGTAAGTACACCCCTATGTTAAATTCCCATAGAGGCAGGCAGATTTTTATTTTTAAAGGCCAGTTATTTCATGGATCCAGGATACTATGCATCCTGATAAAGTTCCCTTGGCCTTTGGAATTAAAATAGCCCCACATCATCACATACCCTTCACCATACCTAGAGATTGGCATGGGGTACTTTCCATAAAATCATCTCTCAATGCAAATCAAACCAGCTATTAGGCTAACTGAAATAAAACCATGCCAATCTCTAGGTATGGTGAAGGGTATGTGATGATGTGGGGCTATTTTAATTCCAAAGGCCAAGGGAACTTTATCAGGATGCATAGTATCCTGGATCCATGAAATAACTGGCCTTTAAAAATAAAAATCTGCCTGCCTCTATGGGAATTTAACATAGGGGTGTACTTACTTATGCCCCCTGTATTTTAAGGAAGAACATTTATTTATTTACGATACATTATTCATTCATCTGTGTTGTATTGCGTGTGTTGTATATCTGCTATATTCTCCATAGTTACGTTACTCCAAGCTTCTTCCCTTATAAACAACTCCGCTCTTCACTCTTCACACACTACGCTCCAATCTGCACACTACTGTTTACCTTTTCCTGCTACAACTGAATTCCCAGGAGACAGCGCGATGCTACAGCTAAGCTTCAGTAACGCTATTACTGTGCAAGCCACAGACATTGTTTATCCCGTTTCCATGTAGTTACATAGTCACTGATATGGTCATAACCACTACAGTGCTCAATTATCTATTTTGAGGGGGAAAAAATCCAAACCTTTCGCTGCAAAGGCATGATCTGTCCTATGCAGGACATCCACCAGACCACCGGGCGCTCCGTGGATTGTTATTGGGATGATTATCACAGAATACTGGCTGAATACACTCACCGGACGGCAGCTAGCAGCTAACGGCTATCTGGCTGTACACACTCACCGGAGGGCAGCTAGCAGCTAACAGCTACTACCGCAGTACTTTTTTATTTTAGGGGGGAATACACTTCAAGACGTGACATGAACTGTCCTCTGGAGGACATAGCCACACCACTGCCGCTCCGTGGATTTTTATTGGTATGATTATCACAGAAGCCTGTCTAAATACACTCACTGGACGGCAGCTAGGAGCTAACAGCTAACGGCTATCAGCTAGCAGGGCAAGCTAGCTACCGGCAGGATCGAGACAGGGACCAGGGTAGGTGAATTTAAACAATGTCTGAGTTGAAAACACATCTTGTTGACACGTAAGGGCCCTGTTCATGTGGCACAGACATATTAATTGCATTTTGTGTCTGTTAAAAGGCACAAAGGCACTATAAAACTTGCCCTGACCACTGCCGTTTTAGCTCAGGGGACAATAAACAACAATAAAATTGTAGACCTGCACAAGGCTGGGATGGGCTACAGGACAATAGGCAAGCAGCTTGGTGAGAAGGCAACAACTGTTGGCGCAATTATTAGAAAATGGAAGAAGTTCAAGATGACGTCAATCTCCCTCGGTCTGGGGCACCATGCAAGATCTCACCTCGTGGGGCATCAATGATCATGAGGAAGGTGAGGGATCAGCCCAGAACTACACGGCAGGACCTGGTCAATGACCTGAAGAGAGCTGGGACCACAGTCTCAAAGAAAACCATTAGTAACACACTACGCTGTCACGGATTAAAATCCTGCAGCGCACGCAAGGTCCCCCTGCTCAAGCCAGCGCATGTCCAGCCCCGTCTGAAGTTTGCCAATGACCATCTGGATGATCCAGAGGAGGAATGGGAGAAGGTAATGTGGTCTGAGACAAAAATAGAGCTTTTTGGTCTAAACTCCACTCGCCGTGTTTGGAGGAGGAAGAAGAAGGATGAGTACAACCCCAAGAACACCATCCCAACCGTGAAGCATGGAGGTGGAAACATCATTCTTTGGGGATGCTTTTCTGCAAAGGTGACAGGACGACTGCACTGTATTGAGGGGAGGATGGATGGGGCCATGTATTGTGAGATCTTGGCCAACAACCTCCTTCCATCAGTAAGAGCATTGAAGATGGGTCGTGGCTGGGTCTTCCAGCATGACAATGACCCGAAACACACAGCCAGGGCAACTAAGGAGTGGCTCCGTAAGAAGCATCTCAAGGTCCTGGAGTGGCCTAGCCAGTCTCCAGACCTGAACCCAATAGAAAATCTTTGGAGGGAGCTGAAAGTCTGTGTTGCCCAGCGACAGTCCCGAAACATGAAGGATCTGGAGAAGGTCTGTATGGAGGAGTGGGCCAAAATCCCTGCTGCAGTGTGTGCAAACCTGGTCAAGAACTACAGGAAACGTATGATCTCTGTAATTGCAAACAAAAGTTTTTGTACCAAATATTAAGTTCTGCTTTTCTGATTTTTATCAAATACTTATGTCAAGCAATAAAATGCAAATAAATTTTTGTTTTAGATTCCATCTCTCACAGTTGAAGAGTACCTATGATAAAAATGACAGATTTCTACATGCTTTGTAAGTGGGAAAACCTGCAAAATTGGCAGTGTATCAAATACTTGTTCTCCCCACTGTATCTGGTTGAACCATTTTCACAATTTACACATTTTAGATACCGTAGCAACATCCATTGAAAGTAATACTCATGTCTAATGCTTACAGTAAAATTTAGAAAATGTGCTCTTCATTAAGGAGTCATCCCTTAATAAATCCTATAAGAATAAGTAAAAGAAGCGCAATAATTCATCTCACAGCACCCTTATAATTGCTGTAAATAACAATGGCATTAAAAACAATGAAAACAGCAAGGATTAGCAAAGCGAGATCATCAACTATCAGCCTATGGGAAAGCGCAGCAGCACAAATAGCAGACTTAATGACCTCAGCCCCACAAGAACTAGAGGAGAGTGATTAGGCAAGGTGTGGTTTCTGTTTGTTTTGTTTTCCTTGAGACTGCATGGGGTGGGGGGTGGGTGAGGGTCTTTGTTCTTGTTCGTTTGTGTTTCTGTTTTGTGCGCCATCTGACGTTATCTGTCACATACTGTGGAGATTGTTTTGTATGTCTGAAGGTGCTAATAAAAAAATAAAAAAATTATCACAAAAAAAAACAATGAAAACCTTTCCACAACCATTATCTTATTTGAGTTGGTAATGATTATGCCATGTTGTTTCTATTGTAGGACTATGCCCGGAATGCTCTTTCAAACTCAATTACCACCACAAGTAAGTACTTCTTTCCTTTGTGACATTTTTTACATAACCGTGATGAATGATTTGAAAGATTGTGGAGAGTGCACTGGTCTGCTAGAAGTAGGGCAGGTCACCACAGACAGTCAGCACACATTATTTCGTAGCACGCTGGGGTTTCGGATTCAAACTATGATTTATGTCTCCTGTACAAACTTCTTACCAGTCAGGGTGTATATCACGTTTTTTTTTAAGTGGAATCTTGACAACTAAATGTGATAATGTAGCTTGAGGTGGTTATGAATGATATCCAAATAAAGATATCATCTGCAAAAGTCTGGCTTTAGATACAGTATGTGATATCAAGGCTTTTCACAGTTGTGTTATGATTTAAAAGTCCCTTGAGTGTTCCAGCAGACTTCAAAATGTATAGAAGCCTTCATCTGTTCAAACCTCTAGCTAAGATTCATTCATGCACCTCTGAAAGTGCCTTTGGTGCTGAAGCTTTTTAGGTTGCCTTACAAATAGTGCTGTAACTGGCTGCTTTATATTGTAAATACAGCTTGTTCAAAGTGGGATTCTGTTTGTAGGAGGAAGGAGGTGAAAGCAAAGACAAAAAGGGTATCGGAAGAGAACCAGGAGCCACCACAGAAGAAGAGGAAGAGATCGTCTTCACACTCCAAGAGGCACAAACACAAGAGACACAGAGGTAAGACTCCTCTCCTCTTCTAGCCAAATAAACTGCTATTCAGATCAGAATGGGAACAACCTGTGGGAGCAACCGTGTTAATGTTTTGTTCTTGGAAAATATATACAGGAATTTTCTATTGTGTTTGACATTATGCATTTTATTTGTTTCCTTTAAGTAAAACATTATTTTGTAACTCTCTCTGTTTCTCGACAGATCGCTCCACCTCTTCTAGCAGCTCAGAGGAGATGCGGGACTCGGACAAAGGTAGCATTCATAACTCCCACATGCACGCGCACGCGCACACACACACACACACACACACACACACACACACACACAAAGTACCTCACCCATTTTTAAAAACACACACACTGGAGACTTGATCTACTCCACCAGGCTTCTAGGCCAGGACACTTCTCCTGACAACCCTTTATGGAAACACATCCATTAGTCCTGTAATTAATAGTAATAGACAGACAGCCGTCTGCTTTTTCTTAACTGTGCATTCCTCTCGACTGTTTTTCTTTTTTCCTTGTCATTTTGCCCTTCACTGTGAACAGCGTGAAATGAAGTATGTCTTTGCCCCCATGTCACTGTTCTGTTTATTCCAGGATCTGGATGGATGGATGGGCGGGCGGGTGGTGTGTACACAAAAACAAACTTTCTCTGTCCAGGGTTATGTCATTGAGTTCAACATACTTTGGAATCCATACACAAACACATTTTCTTTCTTTCTTTGTGTAAGTTGCATATATACTGATTAAATTGGAATCCTGGAATATCTTGTAATTTGTGAGCGATGCGTTAGGGACATTAGGTTATGGAGATTGGCTACGTTCAGACTGCAAGCAAATCTGATTTGGTTCTGAAATCCGATCTTTAAGACAGACTGTCCACACTGTTATTTGCAAGTGACCAGATCGGATTTGCGTGTCCAGACATGACCAACCCATCTGCATGGGTTGATGTGGTATAAGTTTCCCATTGCCAGACCTTCCTCCACAGCGCTGCGAAGGAAGGTCTGGCTAGTCCACACAACATTCCGGGATGGGAGAAAAACATGCTCTGGTTTCTTGGCATTTCTTTAAACCAATCACAATCATCTTGGGCGGCGCTAGGCACCAGACGGAGCCACGGTGCCATTACATAATAGCCTAGGGAAGGGCTTGTTTCGGTGGAACGTGTACGTTCAAAAGTTGTTTTAGTCGTGCAAGCGACAAACTCAGATTGGACGGATAGTCTAGCTAGCTGTCTCAATTCACCCTGCTGAGATCTGAGGAGCAGTTAACCATTTTGTTAAAGCACCAATTGTCAACCCTATTATATTGCCACAATATAGACATCGCCCAGCCCTACTGGTGATGCGGCTTTCCAACGCGAAAGCATGAGAAATGAAGGTCCATTGTTACGCTTCCCCCCCCCCAAAGTGCTCTGCTAGTAGCAGCATGAATTCTGCCCAGCACTTCCATCACTCTGGATTTGATGTTGTCGCTGTGTGTCACGTTGCGAGTGACGCAAAAGACACTTCCACACAATCCGATTTGAGTGACCGGACTGAGACACAGCTGTAGAAATCCAGTTGGTATCACATTTCAAACCACCTCCAAATGTGGTTTGGATCCGATTTGCAAAAATCATGTCAATCAGCTGTACAGACTTTCGAAAATCAATCTGGATATGCCAGAAAATGGATTTGGGCTGGAAGTCCAAAGGCCTTTGTCTCCTGATGAGGGAAACTTTATATTAGGGGGGGCTGACGGAGCTAACCTATCATTTTAGTTTCGCACAATGTGATCTGGTTTTTAATCTACAGCTCTTAGTTTTTATACTAGTTTACAATGTTTAGTTTGCTACCTAAACATTAGCTGATTGGTCAGAAACATATCTGACAAAGGTGATTCAAATCTCAATTGGATGTTTCCGGACTTAATTTTTGAGCAGAAACACAAGCCGATCAGTAAAGACCCTGGCATCAAAACTGATGAATAAGGATTATTGCTCAACCTATTTTTTCCTTTCTGGAAGTGTGACTGATAGCTTTCTAAATCTCACCTACTAGACTCTGAAGCTGGGGATGAGCCAGAGGGTCAATCGGAAGCCGACCACTGGCGAGGACCTGCTCCCGCCGTGGAGGAAAAGTCAAGGTGAGGTTAAAGTCTAGCGAATGTTAATATTAAATCTCACCCAGTAAGCTGCTGTAAAACCATCACAGACAGTCTTTACGACTTAGCCTACATAGGATACAATCTCTATATAGCACAGTAGGTAGACCACTTAGATACCCCGCACCAAGCTGTTCCGAACTATCAGGAGAGTCGCTAAACCTTTAACCTGCTCCTGTCATGCTTCTCCTGACATTTGAATTGCTCTCAGAAAGATAGAACATTACTGAAAAGGGTCAATTCAAGCGCATTTACTATATGAACAAAAGTCATCGAAACAGAACCATCATGGAGAACATAAAGTATGAATGTAACACGTTCATACCTACTCATTTGCCTTTCTGAGGTAGGTTTAAATTGTCCTTTTTTTAGCTGGCTGCCACTATTTATTTGTTTGTATTCTGTACCAATGTTGTTCCTCCCCCACATCCTTTCATATTGTCTCGAGCTTGAATCAAATGTAAATGAAATAACAAAAGCATAGTGGTAACACCTCCAGTTAAGTCAGGGGCCACCCAAACAAAGCATTTAACAGTCTGTGTCAGCAGCACCGTGAATTAAAGGAAATAACATTTCTCTGATTTTGTTTGTTGTATCTGTCTAGGGAGGAGGAGTTTGATGAGTACTTTGAAGACATGTTTCTTTGACTGCTGCATTCAGGAGCCCTGCTGTGAGAACACTTCCCTCTGCGCACCACTGACATTAAGCACGTCTTGTTTAGAGTCTTGTGTGCATGTAGGTTTATTTGTTTCGGTACTTCTGCATAAATAAACATGATACCTGTCAAACCTGTACATGTCACGAGTGTTTGATTTGCATATCTGTCACCATCTAAGTTTCAATCCCACCACTATCACTACGAATAGTCGTGATTGCTTCAATCCGTCAGTCAGTCAGTCCTCAACTTTGGTCCTGACTGTAATGTCTCCACGACTTTTGGCTGGGTGCCATGAAATTTGGTTCAGATATGTATGTTCCTTTTTGGATGACTTGTAATTACTTTAGTGATGCCTTAAATGTTCATCTAAAGCCAACATCAAGTCAAAATTTCAATTTTCCAAAACTTTGGTTTACTACCTTTTTCACAGCAGACATTTTGACTTGTCAAAGTAGGAAAAGCACAGGTGTTGCTAATACCATTAACGATTGCTGTCCCAGTCAACAGTAAGCCAGCATTCACAACACCTGAAACCAAAGCAGCTAAATGGAATCCTGCCATCATTAGTTTCATTATTCACACCTGTGCTTTTGCTTTGTGTTCAGCGCCAATTAGCAAAGATGTTAACAGGCCGATGAGAACATGATAAACATTACACCAATTTAATATGAGCATGTTAGCATTGCCATTGTGAGCACGCTGACGTTAGCATTTAGCTCAAAAGCCCCAGTGTCTAAGTACCGCATCACAGAGTTGTTTAGGAGTCCATGCAAGGGTTATACTTAAATCAAATAATTCATTCAAACTGAGGTTAACACAAATGAACAATGGAGGGGGTCAGCAATGCATGGCTTCGCAAACCAAAATAAAGTACTGCAGGGTGCACGTAAGCTGTAGGAAGGGGCCAGCTTTTATAGGCTAAGGACCCAAGGTGAGCTCAATCAGCTGCCGATTGGCTGCTGAGGTTGGCCAGGACCGCCTCCAGGACAGTTGGAGGGGTGTCACACACGGCTTTATACTCTTGTTTTAATATGTTAGAATTACCTAAACTTTTAGTTCTCTCTTATGAATTGAGTTGAACTGCACTTTGGATTTGGTACGTTTTCCAGAGTAGTACTCTTTCCTCTGCGAGTAAAAATTCTGTGTAATAGTAGTAACACAAAAGATTCAAGCACTCTGCTTTTACAAGATTAGCTTAAGATATCCCTCTGGCCAAGGGCAGATTGAAGAGCTGCCTTGACTTCAACTCACAGAGAAAGGAACTGCGTGAGGTTGCTGGGAGATTAAAGGCCTCGGCTTAAATAAATACAATTACCTCTTACTGTCTGTCTCGTTTTAACTTCTCTGCTTTCTCAGAAGAAGTAATGTACTGTGTGATTCATGGCAGTGTTTAGCTAACAGGTGGTTAAGTGTAGTAAACGGTGCACTGAGTAAGTAAAGCCTGTTGTTTATGAGTGGCGGTGGGATATAGTTTGGCCCCTGGCTATACTTGTACACCTGGATGCATTTTACAGTTGATCAGTTGTGTTGTCAACATTTTTTCTTGGTTAAAGATTCTTGCCTTCAACAACTTTTTAAAATATAAAGCTCCTCTTTCTGCCACATTTTCAGACATCAAAATACTCTCCTTGTATTAATAAAAAAGTAGAATTAGCTAGTTTAAAATTCTTAAAATTGCATCTACTCTTTCTCCCTAATTGGAAATCCAGAATATACTGTATGAATATATAGCTATTTAAATCAGTGTGACTGCTTTAACTGCTTCTACAGAGGGGGGCAGCTCTGCACCCCACTGACTAAAGACAGCAGGACACAGGATGCTGAAGAACATAGCCAGACAACATAGTTTTGAGCAGGGATCAGAACCAATCCACTGATCCTCTTTCCCCAGAGGCTCATCCAGCTTTGGAGCCTCTTAGATCCCTGCACGATATATGACTAAGAATGTGTGCTGTCGCAGCTAAGCCAAAGGTTTCTTAAGTTCGTTCTCTGAGTCTGTCTAACCTTCGTTAATTGTGGATAAAAAGTAAAGTATCACCTATTTACATACTGAGGAAAAAGTGATTCTCTCTGTTCTTACACTTTGATAAATTCTTTTATTTGCTTACACATATTACATCTCATGACACATACATACATAGTCATCTCATACATCAAATGATAGATTTCTAATGTTTGAAAGACAGTTGATGGGATAAGTAGAAAGTATACAGTGTATTATTTGATATCGCAAAAAAGGAAAAAGCGAGGGGTCATTCTTATCACTGGAGACAGAACTGGTGGTGTAACCATTCATATAAAATGTGTACAGCAGGAACGAGGAATGAGGTAAATTCATGGTCAAATAAATAAAACACATCACTTAAACAGTAAATGTGTTTGCACAGCTTTTCCTCCAGTGACCACAACAGCTCCTCACTTCACCTCAAAGCAGCGGCAAAGGAGTTTCCAGGTAGTCCCAAAGCCATTTCGATAGGATTAAGTGCCTTTGAGTGATGCACTGTTGATTAGAGGAGATGACATTGTGTAACAGGAAGTTGAGGGGGTGGCAACAAAGATGCCTGACCAGATCAAGTCCTGTTCAGGTTTACATGGAGATTCACACTGACAGGACATCAAACAACAGTTTGACATTGCGTGACTCACTGTTGCATCAGGGAAGAAAGAGACTTTGGCCTGTACCACCATAAAATCAATGATGCTATATCTGCATCTGCCACATCTGAAACACAAGTCGTCTGCATATACATACAAGGCTTTAGTAGCCTGCTTTACCTCTTCTGTAAGAAGGGTATTTAAAGTCTAATCGGTGTGGATCTCAAACGCTGGCTGGCAATCAGATCAAATCCTATTCAATCTTCTTACAAGAGAGGTGATCTACTGTTCCCTGTTTGACTGACTGTGACTCCTTACAAGAAGCAAATGTTACTGTACATCCTTCAAATCAGTTATTTTTAAGTTTACACAATTTACATTTTAGAATTTCTATGTAATAAACTATATGCATGTAAAATCATGCATGTTTAAAAGACGTTTTTGAATTGATATGGAATTGTAATTTTGCTCTAAACACTGGTGTAAATAAAATGCATGTTACTTTTTTTTATTTAGTTATTTTTCCAGGTCGTTGGACACAAGGACAACAGCTTACAGGTGTTTTTCAAAGCTGACAATAAAGTTGCACAAATTCAACACATTTTCTTGATGCCTGCATGTGATTTTACCGTGCATTTGTTCACAGTTTCCGAACGCCCAAGCTCGTCTCAAACTCTCCATCCGTGAAGACGGTTTAAGTACAAAATTGTCAGACGAAGAATTCCAAAAAAAAAAAAAAAAATTCTATATAGATAGATTGCATATTAAAATAAATATACCCTCACACAACTCATCAGCGCCTTTTGAGGTAAGGGACATCAGCCCTTGCTGATTGCACGCTGTCACACGCTGTATCTGAGTTTCAAAGAGTTGTCATATCATTAACAGACCCTTCACATTGCAGATTCCTGCTCTCGTGTTCAAGAAAATAATTCCACAACTCATGCTATTTGAACTCTTAACCAAAACAGACTTTTAACCCCATTCCTCTGATCCTTGACCCTGCCCACCCACACATGGCCTGCTGCTGCCACAACAGCAGCAGCTGAGTTGAGTGCATTGTGCACTACGTACAGAACTACTATACTGTGTGGTTATTACTGACTGTCAAAAGGAACTGTGAGAAAACTATTGCTTTGGCATGTATACACCCCACATGAAGCACATGCTGTCACCTAGTTGAGCTATTTATACTGAAAACTTTGACTTGGAACATTTGCTTACAGCATCTGAGCTTATCCAACCATGGATTAAACCATACATGTCATGAATATTTGAATTATTGCTATGTTAAACGGAAATATATGTTGTCCATGTATATATGTTTTTAAAGTTCATGGCTGTGTGGAAGGAGGAAGTTTCAAATACATCACGTCTTCTGAGTCAAAAAGGCTTCTCTTGCAGTCAGAGTCCCAACATTACTTCTTCTTGTTTCTGACTCTTCGATCCTTGGAGAATAGTTAGGCGGACTGCAGACCAGACCGCAGACCAGACCTGACTACACTAGACTAAAGTAGGCTAGACTGAACCAGACCAGACAGGCCTGGACAGCCCCTAACCAGAGAGAACTACGCTGGTGTAGATCAGACCGGACCAAGCTTGCCTAGTCAAGCCCCAACTAGACTAGATGACTAGTCAGACCAGAATAGGCTAGCGTAGCCTAGATTAGTCCTAACCAGACCGCATCAGTCCAGATCCAAGCACCGAAGGAACTTAGCAGATGGTGCAGGTTTTTGACTTCCCGTCGCCTCCAGCTAGTTAAACAGAAATAAAAGAGATGTATTAATACAGAATTATTATCATTTCTGAACACTTGATCTTCCATCAGGCCATTAACTGGACCAATATACATAGATTTAGATGTTTTGTTATACGTTTCTTGGCTCCATCCTCTTCCAGTTTCTTCTTCTGATCCTCAATGGCCTTCATCTTTGCGTTGTATATCTCAGCCTGCTCGTTCCAGTGTGCCCTGTTGTTGTTCAGACCGTCAAACATGGGCGTGATCTCTTTGTGGAACCTGGAGAACTCCTGATAAATAAACAAAAAAAGAAAAAAAAAACACTGGATGTCAGTAAGCACATTGTGGGATGCACAGAGGGAGAAGACCTTGCAGGAAAGAAAACTGTTGGTGTTGAAAATACATGATATGCCGCAGGGACAACCGCGACATGTTGATTTATATGGGTGTTCTTGTCCAAATACCATGGACAAACAGCTAGCTGACATTCCTCTTGGGGCCAGCTGGGTTCAACAGGTTCATCTCTATACATCCTGTTATGCACCCTAACATGGTTGAATCTACAACAACACCTCTGTAAAGCTAATAATAACAGTGAGAAATCATTTAACGCAATGGTCATTTTGTACGTTGTAGGAGTTTTTTATTTGTTAATTTAAGGGCATTATAGATCACGTGTACGTGCTGTTTTGTGTTCCTACAAAGTGCTCTATCTATTGATCCACACCTTTCTGACACAGTCTAATCGAAAACTGAACACAACAGGCTTTACAGATTAGTATTTACTGCACAGTCGGAGGGGAGCTTGAAAATCAGTATTATTGCCTTGAAAAAAGAAGTCACACTTTAAACTAGGGCCTTGGAGTAAGGTTAATGAATCAGTTTAGTTACTTTTGTAGTGCTCATGCTCTCTGAAAGTATCAAAATCGTAAACTGAACTAAATCAAAACAAGTCATGGGCAGAATATGTTTTTGTATGGTGCTTTGCTGCAAATCAAAATGAAATAGAAGCAGGATTAAATCGGTACACGTCTCTTAGACTGTGACTGTGTTTCAATTCCAGCAGTTACAGATGAATTGTTGCAACAAAGAGCACAGGCCCGACTCGCCCTTTTGCAAAATCCACATCTGTCTTTTTTACGCTTTGAGATCCATCTTGAAACTATCACCCTCACTTCATCAATTATAAAAATCATACTGCTCTGCTGTGCAGTGTGAAAGCTGTTCGTTACCTTGTACACAAATGAGCACACAAAGTCGATGAAACCACACTGCATCTTGGGTAGCTGTTCGGCACAGTTTCTGTCCATCATGGGCTGAGAGAGACAGAGGGGAGAGTTTCAGATGAAAAACAATCCTAAGAAATCAACAACAAAAAAAAAGAGGCACAAGAGGGGTATGACCCTTACAATTGGTTGTTGGTCCAAAACAGATCTCTCCAAATCTCCCTGTTCCCAGAATTCAGCAGCGACCATCAGAGCCACCTGGACAGAAACAGACAAGAGGAACAAATAATGATACAGGGGATTAAAAGACAAAGGGAGGAAAGTGGCGAATAAGTGGCAAAAAATATAGTAAACACATTTCACTCTCAGGACATTCTTTCATCCTGTAGGGGTTATTTTCAATATTTGTTCATGGACAAAGGCTTTTTAGCATTTGATCTCAAGGAACAACAAACACTGTAATACAAGCGTCCTATGGATGTCAGCTTGTTTTTGTTCATGGCTTTATACTTTCCTATTCAATATTCTAAGTAAAATAACTGCTGCCCTATATATGTTTTTTGGATGTAATACATCTGAAAATGATTGAGCTAGAACCAAACATATTTCAAGCTGAATAACCAGATCAGAGACTGAGGACAGGGAGGATAACATAATGCAATGTGTAGAATTCAACCAGTTGATTTTAGCAGAACAAACTGTGAAACTCTTTTTTTAATCAGCCCGTGTGAAGGCTGTGAAGGCCACCCACCTTGCTCTGTACTTCCCAGGGTTTGGTGATAGCTGACAAGTCACAACCTGTCATCATCATGGCCCTGGAGGTGAGAGACAGACAGAAAATCAGGGAGGACAAGATAACACCCTGCTACTGATGATGCAAGGGTCCGCTGTTTCAAAAGTCTTCTCACAAACACATTTCAGGGTAAACTCAACAGAATGTAGCTGTATTATCTTGGGCTTGAATCAGTTACATACATCACGATTTCCTTCCTGGTGGGGTTGTTGGAAATAAATTCAATGGCCTGCTTTTCTTCTGGCATCGGCTCGGTGGCATTCACAATGTTTTGGAACATGGTTCTCTTTCTGTGTGATGAGATGGCGGACAGTCAGACTAACTGAACTAAACAAATGACGCAAATTCATTCCAGAAAACCTGCTGAAGACAAACAGCTAAACGTTTAAGCAACACCAGCTATAGTCAGACAGTCTGTGGCTGTAGCATGGGAGCAGTCAGAGGATTTCAGAGAACCTACTTGAAGTAAAGGGCCAGATCAGTGGCGATGATGCAGACATCAAACAAGTGCTGCACGTGCTCAAACTGACGCTTCTGGAGGTTGCAGAAGATGTTCAGGGTCTGCGAGAGATGACAAAGAGTGGTCAGAATGTGTGTTCTTACATTTACGTCAGATTTGATTTTTTTATTGTCCAGTAACGTGTCATACCTCTTCAGCCATTAACGTCTTGCTGTACTCCAAATGGTGTCTCTCCATGATGGAAGAGCCATGAAGTTTAGCTAGAGGATGTGCACTCCTGCAGAAAAAAGAAAGAAAATAATGGCAAAATATATTTACACAGGTTTACACACGCACACATGCACGCACGTCCTCCACACACACAATAACATATTTTGACTTGCTTTGTCTGGTAGAGGTTGTTGGTCCCTCTGTGGTCAATATCGTGGCAGAAAGCAGCAGCCACCATGGCAAAGGCATCTAGATCGGAGTAGTACTTCCTCAGCCTCCCTGTCTGTAGGCAGAGGAGACAAATCATGGATTATTATGTGCAGGTGTCTGGCTGAGTGGTATAGATTGTGACCTATAAAAATGCAGTACCTGCTCAGAACACGATAAAACCATGGTCTCGTTTGTAGCACATTTAAATCTAGAAACTGCAAAATATTGGTCACCTTCAAATACTAATTTTAATTCTCTGCGATGCTCTCATTTCAATATACTTAATGTGAACATTTTACCTGCATTGGTGCGATTCTCAATTAACTTTATGATGAAATAAAGCATGTTATAAGCCTATATAGGTGGTTCACACATTCTTGTAAAACATAGAGGTCTGTTAACCTGTCACCACATGCGCCGTTGCTGTAGTGTAAAAAGGTATTAGCATATCCGGCTGTCTACAAAAAAACAGACAGCTGTGAAGTGGTGAAGTTACCTGCAGCAGGCAGAACATGGTGTGGCCTACATTGAAGCCGTGCCTCCAGTTGTGGTAGGTGATGGAACGGTAACCCTTCCTCACGGTGTACATCCACCTGGTCAATGTCTGAGAGGGAGAGAGGGAGGGTACGACTCAGAGAACAAGGTGAGGGAAAAAGAGACAGCAGAGGGCTTTCGGATGAGACGTGGCCATGACTCAAGCATCACTCAGATTCGTAGCTACAGCATCACACCTAGTTCTCTCTTCCCAGCAGAATAGACTCATATGCCCCGCCAGAAAGCGTTAAGAGCATCCTGTTAGGGCAGACACATCGAAGTCAGTGTCTGACTACGTGACTCACCTCTGGAGGAACTTTAAACTTTTCAACAACTCCGAGCTCAAAGAACATGCGAATGCCGGCTTTGATGAGGTCAAACTCTGATACGGGGAAGTCACTGAAGGAGAACAGGTACAGATTCTCTCCGTTGACGTTGTCAGCTGGCGGGCAGGTTGCTCTCTGATCAAAAACAAAACACAATTCACTCAGAAGACATCCATGAATCATTCAATACTGTCAAAAGTGCAGACGATTAGTCTCAAGGTAGGTAAACATAGAGAAAATGATTAACATTTTCCAATGAAAATGAAATGATGCTCTCTAAAATCCACTCTCAAAATCCAAAATAATGCAGATAATAAATGAAATAAGTGTGTATGAATGTACAAATTCATACAAACCTTTATGCTTTGATAAGTAAGTCATTGATAATGTTATGTGTCACAGTGTTTCATTTCACTGGAAGTATTTGTCCTGAAGGTTTAAACAAAACATACCAACAGTTTGTACAGGTCTTTCGGGTCGCAGTCTTCGGGGTCTGCGTCAAACTTCTCATTGGTGTTCTGGTTATAAAAGAGAGAACAAGGAGTTATGATTTACATTGAAACCATGAACATTCTGCCATCACCTACAGAAAGGAACAGCTTGAATTCGTAGGTTGGCGACAAAAAGCAGAAAACCTCAGGTTTTCAAACACTTCAGACAAGTGCTCCAAGCAGTAACTGCTGTTGCATTGTCTCCTCCAGACCTTTTCTTAGCCCTGCTATTGGATGACTGCTACTCAAAAAGCTATTCATGGCGCATTAATATTTAACTGCTTTTAATCCCAGCTCGAGTGGCCTCTTGATCTAATGCAAACAAAGGTAGGCTTCTGGAAGGAAAATGTGGAGCAAAGTCAGGTTGATACTGACCAGAATGGACTGCAGCTCATCTTTGGTGCACTTGGTCTGGTACATGAGCATCTCCTGGGCGATGTCTTTCCTGTACTCCACACGGTTCAACCTGTCATAGGTGTCGCAGACCAGCACTGACCAACCCAAGAACTGAGTTAGGGCCTGGCACAAACGAGAGTGAGAAGGAATGAGAGAAAAGAAACACATCCAAACCAAAAGTGACTTAGCCACGCCCCCTTGTATCACCCTGACCTACTTCTAATTATTGTTATTACCTCATTAACTTAGCTAATGAATGTGGCAAATATTTCTATATGCTTTTATTTACTTAGCTGGCACTACAGCAAACTCCATATCTCAAAGAATTCTGAAATTATCCTGCTTTTTTTTTACAGCCTTTTCTTCATTTATATGCAAATGTATGCATCGACACAGACGACAACATTATATCCCAAATGAGACATGGTATATGATGGAGACAGCTAGAAAAAATAGAGAGAGAATGCATGGTGCTGACCTCAGTGATCTGTTCATCGTGTTCATCAAATGGCTTGCCGTCTTTCCGGTTGAAGAAGGTGGCGATGCCCACAATTTCTTCCTTCTTGTTGACAATGGGCAGCGACAAGACGTTCTTGATGATAAAACCTGTGTCATCCACAGCCGTTTTCTGAAAGACATTGAAATTAAATATTGAAACCATGTAATCAGACTCCATTCTTCCTGAATACGGGCATCGAAAAAGGTATGGTATCGAAATCTGCATATTAGACAGGTAGGGCCGTCATGCATATACTGGTGTGTATTGTGTGTGTCCTTTTTGTGGATGGACAGTAAAAGTCTCCTCACCTGGAACATGAAGAAATCATCTGCAGCCACGTTCATCATGTTGCAAATCTGCAGGCAGACACATTAAAAACGTTAAAGTCCGGCGCTTTGCTATGAGTATTCATTACTTTGTCAATGTTACTCACTTTGTTTCACTACATTCTTATGTTACTACATTAGATGCTGATATGTCTCTGTGACCCATCCACAAGTCAGCTCTCCTCTGTCTTTATGCTTTCATAATTGTAATGATTCTCATAATGAACTGCCTTGCAGCATTGGTAAAAGACTTACAAAGCCATTCTCTGCAACGTAGGTCGGTAGGCCGCTAACTAGAGCCCAGTGATCTGCAGGCGGACCACTGAAAAAGCGTGAAAGAGAGAAACATGCTGAGTTGTGGGAGATGGAGTGAGCTAGTTATTCTCTGAGAAGAAAGTTAAAAGGTTCTGACTCTCCAGAATTGTCTGTGGTAAAGCATGCATGTTTCATGCATTCATTTGTGCGAGTTCAGACTCTTACTAAAACTAGGTCAGGACTTTTATTTAAAATGCGCTAAAATTCTTTAGGCTGTATTTTGAAATGTGTTGTATTAGAATGAGGGCATTTGTAGCTACTGCTGCTCACGGTATGACTTTGATTTCTTCTTTGTCTTCCAGGAGGTAGTCAATGATCTTGTAAAAGATGACTTCCTGTATTAAAAAAGCAGAAGCCAATCAGAAACGATTGATTCATCTTCTAACTACATCAGACAATAGAAAAGTTGAGGTGAGTAGGATTTAGAGTACTACACGTCACAACAATGGAATTAACATGGAGAAAAATAAGTTTGTTACCCTGCCATCTGGTGTTTTTGGTCCTTTATAGGGTTCCACATCTCCCAGTTTCACCGGCCATTCATCATAGAATTCCTACAGGAAAGAAAAATAGACAATAAAAGTTATTTATGCCGGTAGCCATGAATGCCATCTATTCAATCCAGTGTGTAAAAGTGAATATTCTGAAAGACCAACCTTCTCTTTGGTCATGTCCAACAGGCCCACCGAGTATCGTTCGCAATTTAGATAGATCCTTACAGTGTAGAGTGCTTTGTGAAACTGTCTCTCAATGTCTGTCAACTCCTCAAACACTTTACTGGCCGACCACAGCAGCACCTATAAAGGGGAAAAATAGCGATGAATGGGGCCGATTTATTGTTTAGCTATGGCATTTAGTATGAGCTCGGTTCAGTGCATTGGAAATAACAGGTAGGCTAACTAACAGGGGACAGAGTAGTCATCAGTGCCTCATGATGGGAGGTTCAGTTTACCTGACTCCTTCTGGACTCCACATTGAACATGTAGTTTGTGTAATGCTGCAGGGCGATGACTTGGGCAAAGTTCATGTACTTGTGGAAGAGCTAAGGACCAAATGAGATTAAAGGTTTTATCAATACACAACAGCAGGTTTAAGACTGTGGCAGATGTGAACTTTTTTAAGTACGGCTCCATGTTCATGTCCATGTTCCATCCCCAGCAAAGTTTTGATGGGTGTATAAAATATGTATCCTAAGAATGAAATTTAGATATTGAATTTACAATATTGACATTTTTGTTTACATTTTAGATATGTGAAGAGAAAGAGAAGTATACCAGACATTATAATGCATCTTAGCAGTTTAAGCATTTGCCCTGTGCATCATTTCTGCCATGTCCTCTCCTTACATCTCTTCACTCTCTTTTTTCAGTTCCTGTAAATCACCATTATAACCTCAGAAGTCACATCATGAACATAATTCCAATCTGACCCAGTTGATTATTTAAGGAACTGTGCCTTGGTGTGAGTTTACTGCGTCTGAATAATAAGACACAGCAGTGAATGTTCTTTGATATAGACCACAGAGATAATCTATTCCCAGCATTTAATTGGTATGCCTTTATTAAAGTTGAATGTTTAAAAGCAACCAAATCAAGTCAGTCAGGTCTGATTGGCTCCCACTGACATAATTGGAGTGTTTTACACCCTACTGAGATGTAATTACAGCAATAACCTGTATTAAGTTGCTAATTTTAAATGGCATAGCACAGGCTTTTTAAAGTAGCACACAAGCAACTATGGCGTGGATTTTAGCTGCTACTTCTTAAGCCAAAGACAACCTAATTATAATAATATTCAATGGTCATGTTCAAGTTCAATTTATGAATGAGTGTGAAAAATACAACCCTGTTCCAGCTTACTCAGTAAATCAGTATGGATAAAAGTGAAGTAAAGTTTAAGTGTGTATTCTTACAAGCACATCCTGATCAGTGAACGCGTCAGCTCCTATTTTGTTTAGTGCCATGCAGACTCCAATGCACTCTTTGTCAGCGACCAGAGGGAAACTGAGCATGCATTTAGTCTTGTATCCAGTCTGTTTGTCCACAAAGTCACAGAACTTTTGATTCTGTATCGGGAGGGGGGGGAAAAAAGAGTGCATATCAGGTACAACAACACATTCACAATCACACTGTTCATTTCATTCTATGCTCATTCAGTGTTGTTTTCACATGCTCCTTAATTGCCTGAAAGATTCATAATGCATCTAACATGGACTTTTTCCAAATAGAGGACACTATTACTTTTAAATAAATAAACTGTGTTGGCTGTTTATTCAGAAATCAATATTCTTTTATTGGCTACACTTTGCAGCAAAAGACATGTATGCTGCATTCCAATTTGTCAATGGACAAGATGGGTCAGTATAGCATGATATTCTTCAGATGACTATTTTAATAATCCAACTGATGAATAATGGTGCTGGTAGGCATGGACACATGACAATAATCATAAAACACAATTCTGATATCTGCTGAGTTTTCAAAAGTATTGTTGCATGCTTAAACTGACGCTTATGAAATAAGTCATACAATATATGAAATCATAAAAATGCCCCTCCATGTTTTATCACAAATTTTGACATTTGAGTTGCCTATTATTCTATCTAAATACATTTCAATATCAATATTTGAAGCTATTTTAATTTCACTTAATGTCAAAGCAACACTAGCAAGGACCTCGCCATGTATGTTAGGCTATAAATAAATATAGGTCGACCAAACTGAAAAATGATGTCGATTTTAACAGATCCACAGTGAATAGAAACATGTGTGGTGGTAATTTATTAATATGTCCCAAATGTGGGAATCTGATGCTGTGCAGATTCAGGACAACTTAGCGAGGAGGATTTGCGAATAGCCTCCACAAATACTTCAGGTAACAAATTCAAGATTATACACACAAACAAAAAAAAATGTTTAAGACCCACCAAGGATATAGAGACAATTTTCACTAACACCATCACAAAAACAAGGACGCATCAGAGTCACGCACACGAAACTTGCTTGCAGAGCGCGCGCACTACAGCGCGCGGATACTTCATTAGGCTACTTCTCACCTTTGAGACGTCAGGAACGTTCTGTGGCTTTTTGGAAAGCGCGGTGAAACCGACGACACCCATATCGAAAGGGAACACAATTTCAGCCTGCGGATGAACCTTGTTCATCTCGAATTTGGATGTTGCAGTCACGTCAAAGAGGCTAGTGGCGAGCTCAGGTATTCCGTTTCTCGCCCTGCATAAGTAAAAACTGACCCGGTCGGCCTGTATGATCAGGGCAATTCTTTGCAACACTTTGTGAAGGGACTCCTCCATGTCTCCCTGTTTCTGCAACTCCTGGACCAGCTCGAAGATGATGGCAGATTCTTGCACAGAGTTAACATCCTTGAAGGAAGCGGTGTCTTTGATTTCAAGAGTTGCAGAAAAGGCGGCGGTCAGCGCTTCAGCGCGCAACTTCTTATCAAAGTATTCTTTGGCGAACTGCGGGTTGTTCTCCAGGTATTTCTCCACGCTATCCTTGTCTGCCATTTTGAACTCGAGTAGTGCTGTATCCCCGTCCTCTTTTCACAAAAGCATCACCTGCAGGGCTATGTAAAAATGGAGAGGGAAACTGTGCTGTGGCCTACAGGGTTGGGTGGATCAGTAGCATTCTCCTCCACGGTCCCCGAGGGAGTAACTAACACATTCCCGTGTCCACCGACAGACTGGGAATAGGAATAGGACAGGAGTGCGGTTTAGAGGCTGAAAGGATCAAAGTGGCCGCTAATTCATGTGACGTCATGACATTAAAACCCCTGCTCTAAGCGTCCTTAACCCGCAAATCCCAACGCTGATCATTATATATCGGGCAATACAGGAGAGAGTGAGACTATTGTCAGGTCAAATGCCAGGTTGGATGCATGGGCTACATCAGGAGAGGATGTGAAAGGATGGAGAGGTAAAGACCAAAGACTAACAGCTATCCTAAAGTGTAATCCCAACGATTAATAAGTACACAATTTGTGCAAGCAGAAGCCATTTTATCAGGTTTCCTTGCAAACCTCCTAGAGGGCCAACCCTGCATTGGGTACTGCTGTTGCTACAGAGGAGGAAAAGCCTAAATAGTGTCAGCCACTGGCAGCGATCGTGTTCAGAGCTGTAATGGTAATGGTAAATGTGTGGAGTCTGCCTGTGTGCTCTAATTAACTCCCCATAATCATGGAGGTATCAGTCCTAGAACTGGAAATTGGCCAATTACTTGGACTTGGACGTCTGGGAACAAGGCCCTAAACAAAGATGGCTGGCTATTATTAACTGAGTGCTCTGTCTGGTTAGCTGCTGGCAGGTTGGCAAGACAAGGAGCTTCCCACTATTTTTTGCCTGGGGATTAAGGCAAGCTTATCAAGGGAGAACTATAAAAGGTGTGTGTGGATGTGAGGCATTGTGGAAGTGAATAAGAGGAGCCCATTTCATAGTGGGAAAAACTGTACCAGTGTGCTTGATAACAAAGACAGGCAAGACAAATGTAATGATGAATAATTACATATTTCTGATGTCATTATCTGATTATAATTGCAGTATTTTGTTTTTATTATTTATTGTTTATTTTATTTATTGGTATGACTTTTTAAAGAAGTTGTTTTTGTGTTGTTGTTGACATTTTGTGTTTTTTGGTACCTACTAAATTGAGACTATGTAACAGCGGCCAAGTAGCAGGATTTCTTTACATTTCAGTTATATCACAGAAATGCTGACCCCATCTATGATATGAGCCTGTTCGCAACCTTAGATCCTCAAACGGTGCCCTTCTAACCGTCCCAAAGTCAAGGCCTAAAAACAGCGGTGATCGTACCTTCTCCGTCAGGGCACCTCAGCTTTGGAATAGAGATGATCCGATACCATTTTTTGCTTCCTGATACCGATTCTGATACCTGAACTTGCGTACCGGCCGATACCGAGTACCGATCCAATACCAGTGTGTCATATATTTTATGTTTTAACAACTGTATACTACTATCCCTGTATGGATGTGATATGATTTCTATCTTTGTTGTCAGTCTGGCTCAGGTTAAACTCTTTGTGAAACATGAACAATGAATGCCACAGAGCTTTCTTTTATTATGCAGCTTGACAGTCAGTTATAACGGAAAAAGAACATAAATAAAACTACTTCAACATAGATTTTCTTTAGGGTTTTATTACGTGGTATCAGATCGGTGCATAAACTCCAGTACTTCCCGATACCAGTATCGGTACATCTCTACTTTGGAACAACCTGCCCGAGGAGATAATGCTTGCTGAATCAGTAACTTCTTTTAAATCACTTATTGAAACACATTATTATAGACTTTCTTCTATGTGATGTCTTTTTTTTACCCTATCATCATCATTCATTTTATTTATTTTTCATTTGAACTCTCGTTTAAAGGTGGCCCAGCTTCTATTTTCACTATTGAAATGATGTGTGTGTGTATATATATATATGTGTGTGTGTGTATGTGTAATCATTTGTATGTGCTTTTGTTTCTTCTGTCCAAGCTATTGTTTTTAAAGGTGCTATACAAAGTTTATAATTATTATTATAAATATTAAGCCAGTTGCTCACTTACGACCCACAGAAGTGTGTGGTGGTGTCTGTATCTGCAGAGACCCTGCCCTCTGCCTGTATTTTCTCATTTTGTTGTGTTCAGGATGTTTCTGGGTGTCAACCTCTATAAAAAACGTAGCAACCAGGTGCCATATCATAAGCACACATCCAATTAGAAGCTACGATAATGGCAGACACAGGGCCGAAATAAATGCAAATATAGCGAGGCGAAACGCCAAGGGGACAAAGCTCGTTCCAAGATGAAAGTGAATCTGGGGTTGGCTTTAACCCTATGGCGAGGATGGGCCAACTTTGAATGTTATTTACAAAGCGCAACAGATAAATCCTACTCATTCTGCCTTTGAAGACACCAGTGGTCGACCTGACTGAGAGCGAGTGGAATGGGACCATATGCTGAAAAACAGTCAGCAAACCGACTCAGTAATAGCCTGGTCCTACCATACTCTCGTACATTTCATTTGTACAGAGTCTGGCATCTCTCCATTGACAAGTGTTAACTTCCTTGAAGGCAGGTACTCTGTTGAAGTTTAAAACTATTGGATCCACTCTGGATCTGCCATAACCGATCACTAACGTTTGGTCGTGACATCGGTTTAGCATCGCTAGCGTTCGCCTTAGCCAACTCCTTCACCACTAACGGAGCGAGCTGGAAAATCTAACTTTTCCCGAACCCCGTGGGGAGGAGGGCCACAACATCATGGCCACCAACAAAACTCAGCAAAGATTGTTCTTGCTAGGGCTTTAACTTCTGGTTATTCAGCAGCGTTGCCACAATGGACCGAATGGCTTCACTCGCATCTTTCTCCGCCGCCATTACGACTAGCGCACGACCTCAACGTCATCGTTCTCAGCTACTCACTCTGTTCGCTGATTGGACCGGTAAAGATTTGACCGGAGAAAACCCCAAGAATATACCACAAACCCAGACGTAGTAGGGTGTGCAGTGAGATTACATATTTGGGCCATATTATTGCAAATGACCTGTCTGATGACGAGGATATCTATAGGCAGCGTCTGAAGCTGTATGCTCAAGCGAACATGCTGTGTCCTAAGTTTAGCATGTGCTCTGTATCTGAGTGTATTGTACACCTTTGTATACTGCCTACCTGTGGTGTCGTTATAAGCAAGGCAGCATTAGAAAACTCATAGTGGCTTATAATGACAGCATGAGGCTGCTGCTGAGAGCTCCAAGAAGCTCCAGTGCAAGCCATATGTTTGTCAGTGTCGGGGTACCTACCTGCTCTGCTGTTTTACGTAACCTGATGTATAGATTTATTTTATTTAAGGGTATCTGAGTCAGAAAACGACTTAATCGCTGTTTTGGCTAACCCTGTATGCAGTTCTGTCAGATTTTCTTCCAGACTGTGGAACCATTGGTGAACATGTCTGTATGTTAGACACTGAACATTGTGGAAGGCTCTGTATTTTTTTCTTCTTTTTTTTCTCTTTATGTTTTTACTCTGTGTGTTTATTATTGTGATATGTATCCCCCTGGGTCTGAAATAAAGAATAAAGTAGTACTGAAGGAAAACGACAATGGAGCCGAAAGGAGGGCGGAGCCAGGCTAACTCAGTAATGCCAGTCACACAACAATACAGCTGCATTGTTGAGAGCATCTTGACCAACTGCATCACCGTATGGTACGGCGGCACTACTGCTATGGACCGCAAACACCTGCAGAGAGTGGTGAAGACTGCAGGGAAGATCACCAGGACTCCACTGCCCTCTCTGCAGAGCTTCTACCATCACAGAGTCCACAGGAGAGCCGCCTCCATCCTCAAAGACCCCACCCATCCCCAGCACGGACTGCTCACATTTCTACCCTCAGGCCGGAGGTACAGAAGTGTTAAATGCAGGACCTCCAGACTAAAGAACTCTTTCTTTCCTGCTGCCATCAGACTCCTAAACAGCCTATAGGAGTTTATATTTATAACTGTACTCAACTGTTTACTGTTATTATTATTATTATTATTATTATTATTATTATTGTTGCTTTATTTTTTACTTGCTGCCTTTTAAAAAAAAAAAAATTTCGTATATTTGTAGTATATATTGTAGATTTTACATTGTTCGGCATTCTGTGGACAGCAAAGGAATAATTTCATTGTACAGGGAAACATGTTTCCTTACTGTGCATATGACAATAAAACTTTGAACTTGAACTTATATATGAACTTTAAGTTTGCTAGCATTGACTAACATTAGCCACCATATGCATAAGCTACTGGTCATAACAGACCACATAAGGCTATATCACCAAAACACTAGTGCGTTAAACTGAGATTATTAAATGAAATATTCATTTGTAAGAGGAACTATGTGATAGTGCGTGTTGCATAGGTGCAAAGCCTTAATTTGGACAATGGATGAAAAATTCCCAAACTTAAACCCTATTTATAGTACAAGCCCAAAAGCGGTGTTTTTAGCAATAAGGTCTTTGGCCCAATCCCACATTTGGAGGGGGAACATTTGGGATATGGAGTTACACACCCCATCAACATGAAAAACTGACTCCTGCTTAAAGCATGGCATGTACCACTATACAGCCCACAATGTGAAAAGCATGCACAAGCCTGGCACTGTAACGTATAGTTTCTTGGCCAATCTTCATGATTATGAAACGTTGCCTCTGGCCAAATTCCAGCTGCTATTATTTCTGCTGAAAATGAGTGATTGTGCTGTTTTCCACTGACTGGGGCTTTGGTTATGCAACCTGCAGATGTTTGGCTGTGCTCTTTTTATTCAACAAAGCCCTCAGAGGACTTGCTACATGAGCTCAGTGCATAATAACAGCATCAATTTATAAAAGTCTGCCACAGCAGATTCAAGTCAGATGAAATACAGACCTGTGTTAGAGAGAGTAGTTACCATATTTCTCTCAACTTGCATGTACTGTAAATTATGATTCAACTGTGCAAACCTGGAACAGCAGAATAAAACAAGTCAGAAACATTTACAGTAACTGTTGTTAAACCCTGGTCTTCTTGGGAAAACAGCATGTTTTTATTTTTTTGAAAATAAAGAGGTTCTTGTACACAGGAGTGACATGACAACATCATTATGGGAGCCATTTGCTTTAGCTGGCTGGGCTCTCTCTCTTTTTTGTAGACACACGTACAGAAGTACACGTGTGTTTGTGCACAAGCCTTTTTATCTACCTTTGCATATTATACCATCGTCATTGACTGGTGTTTGAAACTCCAGACTTTGTGCTTAGAGAATATGTGATTATCTCTCTTTCACATTGATTATTTACTGTTTAAAGTGGACTTGAGCACTCTGTCGTCCATTTATACAAACAGTGCTGGCCGATATTAAATAGCCCCTTGACAGCATAATTAAGTTAACAGTTCATGCAATCATATGGTGGAACTACTGAAAAGTTCTTTTGGGTAAATAAGAAGGGAGAAAGGTCTGGAACATGCATTTAGTACAATCCCATTTTTTTCACACAAAAAGGGGGGTTCAGTTCATGCATGCAAAAAAACATTTCACTTAGATTTATGATGTTTAAGTGTAGTTTTATGCCTATGTGTGTGTATACAAAATATACGGAAATGTATCCCAACATTAGCCACTTAAAAAAAATACCAAATTGTGGCTAATTCGGGAACAATCTTGCTCTCATATTTAGTTTTTACACTGTGCTCTCATTGTATACTTTCCTTCCATTTTCATTTCATTTCTTTTTATTTCATCTTTATTGTATTTTTAATAATCATGTAAATCTGTATTTTTATTTGTAACCAAAAGCCCTACTAGGGACAAGTGTCGAGAATTAGCTTCGGCTGAAAACACTATGATACATACATCAGATGACTGTTGAAGTTTATCTATGTTTTTTTGTATCTGTCCCTATCTAAATAAACCTTTAAAAAAAATAAAAATAAAATACCTTTAAGTGTGAAATAAAAGTGTGTTTGTATCCACACAAGCATTGTAAAGCTTGTTCCAGATGGTCCTCTTGGCTTTGCTAGCGGTTGCTTTTATAAGACCAAGAAAGCCTCAGCAGTTCTGACAGTTTTGGGCGTGGGGTACAGAGGGGTGGTGGGCCAAATGTGCAAAACACACAAATCAGTATGACTGGGGCCTGCAATTATGTAAATGTTTGTCCAATGGAAGGCCCGCTAGCTGTGGGGAGAGCAGGGGAGGTTCAGATCTCCAGAAGTCATTGTGCAATACTAGCCAACTCTATATATAAGACCACAACTATGACAAATAAAACAGGATTTCTGTGAGCTCTCCACTTCGTTTCGTTCGATAAACAGGTATGCATTGACAATGGACTTGTTTTTTAGCTTTTTATTTTAAAGTAAATGATTGGTGCTTTTCCAAAATATGTTTTTTAAGCTATCTTGATTCCTTCATTTAAAGTGTTTTTGGTGGTGGTAGAATGCTGCGGTACATTGTGGCCCTCTGTCTGCTGGCTTTGTCCTGGGCCCAGGACTGCCAGGTGGCCAACATCCAGGTCATGCAGAACTTTGACAAGACCAGGGTGAGTTGGAAGATTTATTTATCTCTATCATCATATTTATACCTGCTTTGTCGTATTATCTTCAGAGGTTATATTGGTTAGAGATATATTGGAATATTATTTCTGTTTAGATTTTGTGTAATACTAATTTGACTGTTTATGAATATATTTGCTTTTAATGATAACAATTGAGGAGTAAAGTGGACTCACACTTGGATTTCTTTCTCATAGTATGCAGGTGTTTGGTATGCCATAGCAAAGAAGGACCCAGAGGGTTTGTTCCTACTTGACAACATCGTGGCCCAGTATACTATCGCAGAAGATGGCAAAATGACTGCCAGTGCTAAGGGCAGAGTTATCATCCTCAAGTGAGTTCTGTTCTTCACTGTGAAGGCTCACCTTTCCCCCCACTTCAACTTTGAATTTGTGCGACTTACAGCATGTTCGATCGTTATATCAGTATGCTTATCTCCTCCATTTTGCCTCAGATCTTTCATAATATCCATCTCTTTTTGACCACTAGCAATTGGGAAATGTGTGCCGACATGTTGGCCACCTTTGAGGAAACCCCTGATCCTGCCAAGTTCAGGATGAAGTACTGGGGAGCTGCAGCCTACCTGCAGACTGGAAGTAAGTTGTGAGACATTTAATCCTGAACACTAATAGGACCTAACTTGAAATAAATTGACAACTAATTCAAGACAACTAATGTATGACCAGACAGCGTATTATTAGCTTTTGGCATTGTCAGTTGGGAGTGACTGATATTACATTGCAAAATGGATTGTTGACCTTTAGAGAACTGTTTAATTTAATAATCAACTGCAGCACTTGTTTCATTGTGACCCTGAAAAATGAATCAAACCAAATGCTTACCAGGAAATGTCATTAAGTGTAACTTTGACATCACATTAAGGCTTAGTATAGTTATTTATTAATTAACTAATTAACTATTATATTAATTAATTAAGTGAACTTCAATTTTTTTGTATCAACTGTAGTATGACCCATAACGATTACCCATATGTTTGCATCAGCTGTTGACTTGGTTATGCTGTCAAGGGACTCTTATCCTCCAGCACTTTGTTTGTATAACAGGCCCATAGACAGGAGGGTTGGAAAGACCCCCCCACCCCTCACTGCCAAAGGTCCATAGTTTAAGTTGGTTAGGGTTGTTGTAATAAACAAGTGTATTTTTAAATAACGACTCGAATATATGGTTGACAAAGTGGTCATGCTCACAGAAAACAATCAATGTGAAAGAGAGATAATCACATATTCTCTAAGCACAAAGTCTAGAGTTTCAATCACCAGTCAATGACGATGGGGGATTGGGATGTGCGAGTTATAGCTAAAAAGCGCTTGTGTACTTCTGTACGTGTGTCTACATGTGTAAATATAAAAGTAAAATCTTTTTTTAACGTTAAAGAGAAATTTACCTCAATTGTAACTTAAACAGTAGCATTTATTGTGAACAAAAACACTTGCCATATACAAAACATCAAAGCACCTCTGACACATACAGTGTGTAGTAGACGTTTTTGGCTTCACACTTACCACGCAAGTTTAGAAAACAGTTCACAAATAAAAGATGGTTTGGTAAAAAATCTAAACTCTCTCTCTCTCCTCCTTACACTCTCCCTTCTCTGCTCTCAGACGACGACCATTGGGTGATTGACACTGACTATGATAACTACGCCATCCACTACTCCTGCAGACTAGTAGACTCTGACGGCACTTGCCTGGACAGCTACTCAATGATATTCTCTCGTAATCCGACCGGTCTGAGGCCAGAGGACCAGCGCAACGTCCACCAGAAGAAGATGGACCTCTGCCTGCTGGGCAAATACAGACGCGTTGCACACACTGGTGAGTTCAACTAAGTCGTCATTTGTTTATGATAAACTGCACAGTAAAACAGCCTTAATATCACCAATATTATTACAGCTGTTAACATTTAGGCTTTCATCATATATCTTTTAAGACATATACTGTGTTTGTTTTTTTTGTAGTAAGCTAAATGTTTGTCATCTTTCCACTGCAGGTTTCTGTGACAGCAGCTGATCTGTTGACACTCAGAAAATGTCTTTTTGAAGCACCCACCTTCGGGACAGTGTGTCCCTCCCTTCTGCATGTCTTAGACTGAATCCTGAAGTTCTCTCTCCTCTCTCTGTCTTTCCTTTCTGTCTATCCTAAAAGGGAATGTAGTGTGTTCTTTAAAAATAAACTCAAAATGGTGACCTATAAACTGTCACATTCACATGGCTAATAGTGCAAATAGAAAGAAAAGATGACAGCTAACACAACTTGAATGATTATATATATATAAAAGCTTTTTGTGTTATAGGTGGGCGTAAATATCTAAAACTGTGTCTGACTTTTATCTAGTGCCACCAGCAGGTACAAGTTTTCACTCATCCAACGAAATATCTCAACATCTGCTGGAGGAATTTTGTACAGACGTTCTTGGTCCCAGATGATGTATCCAAATGACTGGTGATCCCCTGAGCTTTTCTCCAGCTCATTGCAGTTTTAGTGAAATGCCTCAACAACCATTGAATAGAAAATTGGTACAAATAAGACATTCATGTCTGCCTCAGGACGAATTGTAATCACTTGATTACTTAACTTTTCATGTAGCGACAAATACATGCTTAACATACCTGCAAAACTAATGATATTCCCATCAACCTCAGCTGCACTTTGTGTTTACGCCTAATTAGCAAGTGTTAGCATTCAATGAATAAGGTGAACATTATAGCTGCTATACAGCAGCATGTTGGCATGCTGACATAAGGATTTAGCTCAAAGCACCACTGTTCTTATCAGCCTCACAGAGCTGATAGCATGGCAGTTTCTTTCACAGCTCATCTTTTAGCACCACATAATCTAATGGATCACAAGGGATTACAAAAACTGACAAAATGTTTTCTATGTGAATACGTTGTTACTTTGCAGATTATGCTGAAAATTAATTAAGTGGAACACAAGAATGCGTTTCATCAGCTTGATGATAAATGGAATACACTAATGCCTAATTCTTTTAATATCAAAGTAAAGTGAACAACACAAAGCCATGACACTCTAAGCTCATTTTAGTCCGTTTAGTAATTGAGCAAAAGTTCAAAAGACTTTTGGCCCTGAAATACACTCTGTGACAAAAAGTACACAAAGAACTGTCGTGTTGGAAGGAGATTTAAATCTTTATTGCACACTTTTGTACAGTACAGTGCATGGCAAAACAACTTTGGAGCACATGATTAGAATAAAACAAAGATGACTAAAAACAAAAAACACCCACAAAATGGACAAAAGTTGGCCTAAAACAATGTTATGTAAAATCAAAACCGATCTAAAAGATGACAGTGTAGCAGTGTCTGTCGATCTTAAGTCCATCTAGTCACATTGCCAAGATAGCAGGAATAAGAGGGCAACTTAACCCCCTATCCCCTGCCGAGAGGACCTTTGCTAATCCCCTTCCTTAAATAGTTGAGTATTAAGAGAATTAACTCATGCAATCTCATTCCTGCCTCACAGGGCTGCCAACTTTTAAAAGTGAAGGTTGAAGTGAGCTACACTCAAACAGGGGAGAATACATGGACAATGGTGTGTTCGTTTACGGTCTAGTTAGGTTTAGGCAAATCAAACGTTAAGGTTGGAAAAAGATGTTGGTCATGGTTTGTCCAACTGTCTGCAACACACTAGACAGAGAAACACCACCACACTTTATAATGGAACTGGGGATTTATAGGCAACACATTGCAGACCAGTTTATTCCACAATTATGACTATGAATGTAGTCAAGAACACAAAAACCTTAAACAAAGACATTTTTCCCTATTATTTTGTCCTACAACTCAATACTGACAAAATGGCAAATAACCATCGCTGCTTAGGGGTAATTTCTTTTTCTTCAGAACAGTGAAAATGTTACACACAAACACCAAAGGTATGAATTACATGAACTAGGAGTGGAGGAACAGTGTGTTTACAGCTGGTTAATCAATAGAACATCCTGTATTAGGCAGGTTTGTAAACTTTCATACAATACAATAAGGTACATCCCATGATGATACAAGAAAAGGCAATCATAAACGCAGAACATTGAACAGTAATACATAATTATCTTTGCTTATATTTACGGAAAATAAAAGCGCTCATCTAAAAAGACAGTAACCTCACTTATAAAAAAAACAAACAACCCAAGAATAAATAATTTCATCAAACACAAAAATAAAATTCACTAAGAGCTTCGGAAATAGAAAAACTGAAACATATGCAACGGACGCAAAAAGAATGAAGCAGGAAGACCCCAGAAATTTGGAAGGACTATGATCAGATCAATCTTTGGCCTGATGGTATTCTAAGGGCAAAAAGAACAGGACTTTTTTCTTTTTTTAAAATTGTCACTCTCATATAGCATGAAACAGACTTTTAAATAGTTTTAAGATGATGAAATATGCAGCATTTTAAAAATGTCCCTTCATTCCCATACATGTATATATTTTAAGTATGATATGCATTTACTAATAACTGAGGTATTCCAGCTGTTTGGATTTCAACCCACTCTGAGGCAAAAGATCTATTTGAATATCTGTTCTGGAGTGAAGACAAAAAGCTTATTGCAGTGTTACCACAAACCTTGTTTATAGAAACTGCACACTATCATGCTTGGAACACAACTATGTCCTAGTATTGAATGTATCAGAAATTTGTTTCCACTGATCATTATGACAGCAGGGGCAGTATTTTACTCACCTTTGTTGCTCACAGAAGTACTGCGTTTGTGGAATCAGTGTATGACAGAGAGTGTTTAAAATACAATGCAGGGGTTAAGTTTCACGGATCTTGTGATCTAGTCCAGTGGTTCGCAACCTTTTTTAACGCCCCCCCCCCACCCATTTTTATTTTAAAACATTTTAAGCGGTAAAGAGAAATAATTGCTTATATTGTATGTGTGCCAGCTTTGCTATCTTGCCCTTGAGTGAGGAGGGGTCCCAATGCCCAGGCTGGGAACCACTGATCTAGACTCTCCCCCAGCTCAGGCCAGGCAGTAGTCAATGTGTGCCAGGAGCTCCCTGTGGCGGCTGGTGGGGTAGGGCGCCCGACACTTTGGACACTCCAGGAAACTCTCGTCCAGGAGGTTGGTGACTTTAGAGGGAGATGTCGGACCAGGCGGGTCGTTGATAGTAAGACGCTCAAAGTTGTTGTAAGAGCTGGGCTCTGAGAAACGGCTGTTTGGCTGTTTCTGAAACACAAAAAACATTAGATTCATTTAGCAGATGCTTTGGCCCAAAGTGATGCATTAAAAAACTATCGTCAACTCTCATAAGGGCAGAATAATACTTTCAATTGCAATTCAAATACTATTACATTTTTGACATAAACCTTTCTAACTGACTGAAGTTGTATTTTTGAAAGACGTAATGAATTTGTGGTTATGATGTCCAGTTACACTTACAGCAGACTCCAGTTTAGCAATCTGATCCCGGGCCTTGCGAAGCTCCTTCAGTACTTTATGTAACTGGTGCTGCATGCTCTGACGATCAATCTTTTCATTCTCAAAGTCCTTGGCAGAGAGTTGGATCTTAGGAAGGGTAAAAATTAAATGAGGAGTGAACTCATTGTACTTGAATTGCACAAGCCGGATCAGTATGGATGTCTAAAAATGACTAGAACTAGTCACTCACAATATAGTTACAACTCAATGTGCTTCATACAAAATAATAGTTCTGAGCTGATGGATTTTCCACCTACACGACAAACATTGAAATTGTGTAATCGCCAATTGCTGACCTCAGCGTTTGTTTTCCACCATTGGATACAGATTTCTGCTTGTGTGAACTGTGCCTGCAAGTACATTTACAGTGTTACCTGTTGCTCCAGCGCTGCGAGTCTCCTCTGTTCTTCATTTTGGCTCAGAAGAGACTTCTGCAGCATATTCACCTGTGAGGCCACATGATCAGTAAAATACATTCCCATTTAAATCATTTCCCATTCAAATAAATCTGGAATCAGATTTTATTTTAATATTCTCAGATATCTATTGACAGTGAAGGCGATGTGTTACCTGCAGTAGAAGTTCAGCAGATCTCTTCCTCTCCTCCTCCAATCTGATGTCCATATTCTCCAGTTCCATTCTCATCCTGTCTGACCGCTCAGATGACGCCTTTCTCTCTTCGCACACGGCATGTCTGGATGCCAATGTATTTTGCAATCCACATAAATATTGGGAATAATCCGGTTCACTTCTATAGTGCTTAAAAAATACTGGTTCGAAAACCTATGTTCTGCCGTTATTATTAAAACATTTATAAAAGTTATTGAGCTCTGTGTTTGTCAACCTAGCATAAGGTCAGTAAAACATTTTACTATTTTTTGGCATTATGTTGCTGACCAATGAGAATTTAAGAAAGTTAATAATTAATCTCCAGTTGGGCCTTATCTAAATCCTAGGCCTATGTATTCTTTGCACCAGGCAGACGCTGATTTCTACAACAAGAGCAGACTTTACCTGTTGCCGAGTCGCTCTGCCTGCAGCTGCATCTTGGCCTCCTCCAACTCTTTGCTCTTCTCTTCGTACTGCCTCAGAAAGGACGACAGATCGCGGCACTTGTCCTCATACCTGCTCTGCAGCGCCGACATCTCCTCCTGGAGCCTGGAGACCTGCTCCCTCTGAGACTGCAGCTCGGCCTGAGCTTTCAAGGTCTGCACAGCCGTAGAAACCCACCCCGCCCGCAAAGTTTCACAACGTTGTCTACTTTTGACCCACTTTGAGTATTTCTTTCTCCAAAACAGTGTGACAAGTGAATTATAAAGATGCCTAAATCCATGGAATGTAGAAATGTAATGGGGTTAGTGCAGTTGCATGCAGATTCAGTGCTAACCCTTTCATAGGGAGACTGCAAGGTGCAAGCAACACAAGCCACAAAAAGTAGAATATATGACTTAATTAGACAGAACCCGGAATCCTAAAACCTGGAAATTAACTGAGTAAATGGTAATTAAATGAAATCCTATAACATTTACCTGTTCCCTCTGCACAACGAGCTCCTGCTGGCTTCGGGTAACCTGATCTTTTTGCCTCTCCAGGTCTTTCTGTACCCCCAACAGCAACTGCTCATAGTGGCTCTTCAGCTCAACGGCCTTTTCTGGACCTGCTGAGTTGGCAGGAGCTGGCAAAAGAAGTGGAAAAGTTCGTAAGCAAATTGAGAAGCTAATCTGAAATATTCATTGCAATAAAAATGTAAACTTTTCAGTACTTGGCATCGTCTGTGTTGAGGATTTATAGAAAGTTTTGTCAATTTATAGTCAAAGCCAAACAGTCCAGAGAGCTGCTGTTGTTACTAATGATTTTAATTCCAGGATTATTTCCCCATCTAACCTTTCCCCCCCCCCATCTCCTCAAAGTCGTCTTCTTAAGGCGACAGGCTAAAAAAAAACTAATATCTGAATCAAAACTGCATAATTTCCCCTTATTTCCCCCTTTTCATGTTCCACACTGTGTGCATCAGAGCACAAAATTAAGCATTTGTGAAGTTCAAAGTAATAACTTTAATTTTACATTTCATGAACATCTGTAGTGAATAAGTGGAGAATGTGAGAAATAGCTGATTCAATAGGGCTGCACAATATGATGAAAATGGTAAATATCGCGATAACGATATTACTTGCGATAAATAAGCAGATATAAAAGGTCTACTCAGTTCTGCTGCTTTCAGTATTCTGCTAAAATACAACAAATTGCAAAACAAATGAAAATAAAATTCCAAAATTCTTTTATTGAACTAATTTATCATTGAACATAAAAAGGCACCACTAAAAGAAAATAATGAGTTACATTTTAAAGTGCAGTTTTCTACTGATAAAAAAAATGTCCGAGTGTCTTGGTAATTGTCGCAAAGTTTCGCGGTATGTTTATTGCGCCAGTTAATGTTGCGATAATGATTAAAGATAAATTGTGCAGCCCTACTATTCAATTCCTCACCATGTGAAGTGGCCTCTTGTTTGGTTTGTTGCTGCTTTGCCGGGGCCAGCTCCAGCTCCAGCTCCCGCGTGCGGGCGAGGATGGACTGGACGTAGGCCTCTCTCTGCTGGTCGTACATCAGCCACTGCTGGTTCTTCTCAAGAGCCTGGCGTTGAGAAGCACAACCCAGACACTCACAAAACTACATTCTGCATATTTGAATATTAGACCTGTTCAATTCAAGGTCACGCCTGTATTTTTTTTCCCTGTAGATAACCGCTTCGTTTAGTGACGAGGGTTTTTAAAATCGATAACTACTATGTGGCATTAAATAATCAAAATGTTTTCTTCTATCCTGGAACGTAATACCCAGTGTGTCCTTGGTTGATAGTACCCATTGATATTGACATAAAAGTGGGTGCTAGTCAATGAATGATGAATTTCAGAAAAACTTTTCATTTCCCTGGCCCTGAACGGAGTATAATTAAATGAAATACTTCAAATAAATGGCACAAGAGCTAGATTTTTTTTTTTTTTTGGTACAAAGCTATAGTACAAATGCCTTTTTCAAAAGTGAGAAAGTATATACTTAAAAATTACAAACGGGCACGTACAAACACACAGTAAATCATTGAATGAACTCACGTCTCTCAGTTGATCTTGCACCAATGCCAAATCGGCAGGAGGCAACTGCCCATTCTGTAGAGAGAAAAACACATTTTTGGAATAAACCCAAGTCTAAGACTAAATAAACTTATATTTTCAGTATACACTGGTTTCTAAATTAAATGGGTTGGATTAGTTTTAATTAGCAAATTGTAATAATCCAAACTGTGCATCGAAAAATAATCCAATATTCCACAACACAATTCAGCCACAGGCTTAAAATCACTTGTAGGCCTCCTGGTTTAAATGATTCATCTTCTTCATTTTTAATAACGCAGAAAAAAACACGCACACTGGAGCAAGTGATCAATCTATGCACAACTTTTACTTTTAACGTAGACTTGTCAACGCTACCCAGGGCACCTAACCCTAGAGCCAATTCCTCGACATCCATCCGTAGAAGACCCGTCTGTCATCTCATAATTATGTCACCCTGACCCTCAGGTTGAGATGTCTGATCCCACCCAACGCCTAAGCTCAAGCAAACCCTTCGCAACACAGTGGCCATCTTAACGATCATCTCTGTGAGCTCTCACACACCCAGACAATCATCATGAGCTGATTTCCAGATGGATTTAAATGTCCCATAAACTAATCCTACAAATACGCTTTTGTGAAACCAAGAGCGAGAGAAAGGTTTGGTCAGGGTCAGCTGGTCAGATTATTTCTAGTAATGCAGAAGGAGCTAAGGCAAGGGCTTGCGAATTTCCCTGGAACATTGCCAAAAAGACAGATAGATAGACAAGGAGATCCACCTGCAGACACTGATTTTAAAAAGAGACTATATGTTTATAAATACCAAGTATTCCTATCCATTTGTATCCATGCTCTGCATTTTAATACTTTCCGACTGAGTCTGAAAGTAGCGACTTGAAAACCAAAGCAGAAAAAAACATTTAGATTCAAAAGACTAAGTATTTCCAGTATTCTGGTGACCTTTATGAGGAACGAAAACAAATCTGTATCTTCCTTGTGTTTATATAAAAAAAAAAAAAAAAACTCCTTTCTTCTTTATTCACACCTGCCTATTGTTTTGGCTTTAGCCACAACTGAAACAATAATGTGACTACAGGGACTATGTTTTTGGTAACACTGTTTCGATTAAGTACTGATTTTGAAGGATGTGAAACACATGGTTATAATAAGAGCTTTTAACTGATTTTAACATTTGATAGGGACATTATATTGGAGGTATAACTTTGAATTGGGCTTCACTATGGGCCCCAAAAACCCCGAGGTATGTGATCTGTGAGTCTTCAGCCATCCGAATATCCCAAATTACCATTTCATTTACCAGTAGCATTTGATTTGGCCACATCTTCCTCTCCAGAAGCTAAGGAGAATCCTGATGAGGGCCTGCTGCGTTCAAATCATTAAAAGGGTTTGACTGGAAATCAGTGCTGCTTTTTGATACGAAAGGAGAGTCTACAATTGTGAGGAAGTGTCAACCATAGGTGTAATATTAAAATCATACAATCCTACAGAGAAAGTGTCACTTAGCCAAAGTTATTTTATCTTTCACAAGTGATGTGTTGATGTACAGGTATCGATGGCTGAAAAAGAGAACCATGGAAAAAAAAAAAACACATTTAAAATGTTTCATTTTGTGCCATGTATTAGTTTTTCAAGGTAATGTCGGCAGCTGAGGAAAACAATCAGGTGTCACAGTGCCACCTAGTGGACAAAAGAAACAACTGCGCCTGCATTTCCAAACAAGTCTCCTTTCAATGCACTTTTACTGAAAAAAAAAAAAAAAAAAAAAAAAATCTGTTTCTGTTGAAACTTAAATTGAACCTGTAAAACGTAACATGATATTTCTGTTTGGTGCAATAGCTACTGATCAAAACAGGTGCCATGGTTGTTTAAAAATGTCATACCAATTTTGATCAAGTTATACATTAACATGTTCCTTTAAAGCACAGTCTTGTTAGTCAGACGCTAGCGTTGCTGGAGCTCAAGTCAATTGATCGCTAAACTGGAATTTGATTTGTCACAAAACATTATTGTTCAACAAAAATATGTCAACTGCATCAGCACAATAACAAAATGAGAAAACACAAAATATCAGACAGAGGATATTAGAACCGGTGGCAGAGGACAGAGTTCTAATAATCTAAGTTTTCTCCATTCACATTTTTGTCACTCACTTCCTGTAATACAATTATTTATAATATCCTAGGGCTAGTCATCAATAACTAAAAATACTGAATAAGCACTTTAATCATCAACGTCATGATACCATTGGTCTTTTAATGACCTGTGCCAGCAAAAGTAGTCCAGACATATTTAAAAGCCAACTACAATATTAAAAGGGTACACATTACCAATAAGATAACTGGTTATGTGGGAAAAGAGACAAACTTCAATTGCAGTGCAAACTTTTCTAACTAATGAGAACATCTATACAGGTATAGGGGCTATAAATTGGTCAACCTACCACCGCCTGTGTTTGCAGGGACTGGCACCGGGCAGAAACAGTGGCCAGCTGGTTTTTCAGGTCCCCCGTCTCCTGTGACAAATTCTGGAGCAACGCGTCTCTCTGCTCGGCCTCCTTCCTCCGCTGCTCCAGCTGGGCCTGCAGTGACGCTACCACCTGAAATACACAGCAATATAAATAAACCAAACACCTTGACTAGCCTCCACAACAACCACACCAACGCTTAACCTTTGTTCATGCAGGGGCAGTTTGCTGCGGATATTTGCTCTTCTACCAAGCAATCATCTGCTTCACACAGTAAAGCAGTCTGCTGGCATTGCCCACTGAGCAGCTCTGGTTAAAAGCACTTTTGTTGATGAACGAGAAAGAAGCAAGTGTGATTAAATCACATTACACATTCACAACGTCTGGGAAAACAAATGGCCGATATTCCATTTACCAGAATGCCAATTCCAAGTTTTAGCCTGATGGCATTGTGACTAGCCTAAATTAAAAAACAACAACAATTTCTTCAACAATAGAAGAGATTTCACAAGGATAAGCAACGGCCTCAAATAGACAGCATTGATTCACCCAGCAGTGTCAAAAACACAGACCCACAACAGTGAAAGATAGTTGGTTTATAAATATCAAGTGAACAGCATACACAACATGTGTTAGTATGCAGTTTTTGCAGGCTGTCTAAACGTCACTTAGCTGAGCAGCTGTCAGAATAGGATAGAAGCTATTCTCCCCCCCCACTGTTTTTATGGCAGCTCAGTGGGATTCTAGTATGATTTTTTTCCCCCCCGTTCTGACAGTTGTCTACTGCCAACAATACATATGCCACCAAGTCAATGCCAACAGTGCAACCAATCTTCACAAGTTGAGGAGCACTTTCAAAGACGCATCTCCTCAGCCTGGGAAGAAAACTGTTGCCTCAGCATGTCCACATCTGTCTGTCTGTCTGTCTAGATGGACATATATCTACTGTATATCTATTTCTATTAGTCATATATATTTCTGCAGAAATGTGTCATTGTTTACATACCTCTCCTCCTTTAGCTGACAGATGCTGTCTCGTCGTTTCAAGTTCCTGCTCTTTAACGAGCAACTGCTGATTGTTTCTCTCTCGCAGCGTCTCAAGGGAAAGAATCCTCTAAAATAATCAACATAAGATAACATATAGCTACACATTGAAAACACAACATACAGGCAAAAGACAGGCAGGCAGGGGATTCTGAAGTCAAACCTAAAATTGCTCAATGCACCTTTAGAATAAATGTTTACCTCCAGCAGCTTGCTTTTTTCTGAGTCGGGTGGTTTGATGTGTCGTTTGGCCATCTCATCAATCTTTTTCCTGAGGTGAGCATTCTCCTTTCTGACTTTCTCCAGCTCTGCCTCAGCCTTGAAGCCAGAGCTGCTGGATTTGAAACCCAACCTGGTGACGATGCTCTCTTTGGCACCTTTAGATGTCATGGCTGCTTGCTTGGGTGTTAAGGAAGTAATCTGGATTTCTAAAGGAAAAACAAAGAAAACACACATTTCACTTGTGTTTTTTTATGTTAAATTCACCAGATGTATTGAGTTATATTGACTGAAATCGATTGGACAATAAATAATCAAACGGAATGGAAAGTTCGAAACAGTAAAGGCTTATGAAACATCCCAAATAAACTATAAACAAATGCTGGCATACAGACGTGCTATTAAATAAACATAAATATGAAATTATGCAATCGGCTTTACAGATTACTAGTGCAAATTGATAGAAAATAGACACATTTGTCGCTAACATCTTTTAAACGGACCTCTCAAAAATAAAATTGACAGTTCTTGAACGTTACATACGTCCTCGCACCTGTTTTTGGTTGAACGTTTTATTAAACAAACGCTACATGGCTTTACATGCACGCTGTCTATTAATGAAAACAAAGATTACCGGCAGTGATAAATACAACATATTTACACTTACAGATAAAGCGGACTGCAGATATCCCCTGACACTAGTGCGTTTGTAACAACAAAACCGTCTTCTAACCAAACGCTTTCGTTTCCTGAAGTTTGAATTGTAGCGCGTTGACGTCATATCCGTGACTTGCGGTGGGGTGCGTGTGTTTACTTGAGCCGGAGTGTCTCGAAATAAGACGCTGGGCGGTGCACTGTTGAAAATAAAGCGTTTGTTTAAAAGTTTTCTCCGATGTAATTTAAAATGCTATCATATGGAACTATTTTCCATTGCTTGCTATAGCTTTAATAATCAAACGAGTTAGGAAGTCGGCTTTTTCTAGTCTTTAACGACTCTCAAATCTATTACACCAGACTGCCCGTTGCACTGGATAAAGCGAACACACACGGAGGAGAGCACTAGATGAAGCGAACACACGGGGAGCCACCCAAACTGGTTTGTTGTGTCTGGATCATAGACTGTATGGATCACGATGTAACCACACATCATATTGGCATACCATACCATTCTTTTGAACAATTATTTAAAGCTACATGTATAAACTTATACATAAATAAATCCCTCTCAATCATCCCTTACTCACTAATACTCAATCATTACCCACTAGAAGTGTGTGACAGTGACTGTAGTACCTGCACAGACCCTGCCCTTTGCCTGTATTTTCTTATTTTGATGTGTATGTAACCAGGTGCCATATCGTAAGCACACATCCAAGTAGAAGCTACGGAAATTGCAGATACAGTGCCAAAAGAAATGCAAATATAGTGAGGTGAAACACCAAGCAGACAAAGCTTTCCAAAACGAGAGCGAATCTGGAGTTGGCTTTCGCCTGCTGGTGAGCACCGTTACCCTCATTAAGCCGGGGAGGAGGGGCCAATGTTGAATGTTGTGTTTACAAACCCCAACCACAAATCCTACTCCTTGTGCCTTTAATTATAGTCATTCGGGTTGGCTGTGTTCACTGTACAGCAGTAACTTCCAGCTGAGGAACAACAATAACGTGGATCAGTATGAAGCCTTAGGCTACTGCTTGGTCAAAGTGCATCCCAAGATGCATTTTGTTCTTGTACCATCAAAGCTAAAGGTATCTCCCTGGAGAGAAGTGGAGAGATGGAGACATACTCCTTGATATGGAGCACCAAAGCTCCAGAGCCAGCTCTCACATGCTAAAACTGGTAAACTCTTCCCACCAGGTCCGTCCAGCTAGCTAATTAAAGACTGCAGGGAGACCACAGCATGACAAGCAACATGTCTCCAATTGAAATTAGCTATGCAACCTGTATAATTTATCTGGACTACAATGTTAAAGATGTTTCTTCCTTTTCACCATTCAGTGATTCACAGAGCTGTCAGACTCTCAGTCTGGCCCCAGGTTGTCTCACCAGGGCCATGGAGGAGCTTGGCTCATGGATCAGTCTCCTGGTGAGCTCTGTTTGCATCATCAGCAGAGCACAAGCAGCTCCACCACTTTGCAGCAGACCTCATGCTGCCCTGCAATCGACTGGCATTGCCGTTATCTGAGCTGGATCACTGAATGACCTGTGAGAGGCACCCTTTTTTCATGGCTTACACCAGCACAGCACTGTACCAGCGAAACACACAATCTATCAGTCAGTGCAAGAGATTTTGTGGCCCGTAGAGAACCATAAAGTATAAGCCAAATCACATTGACATTTCTGTGTCTGTAGCTTTAAATGCTATTGAGGAGGAGAGAGGGGGGGCAAGGTGGAGGGTGGGGGTGTGGCCTTGACCAACTGCCATGCTTCGCTTGTTTTCAAGCCATGATGTCTCTCTCTTTCTCATGGACGGGCCAAATTCTCTGGGCGGACAAATCAGAGAAAGGGGAGGTAACCTTCCTCCTTATGACGTCATAAGGAGGTGATTCCAGATCGGCCCATCTGAGCTTTCATTTTCTAAAAGGCAGAGCAGGATACCCAGAGCTCGGTTTACATTCATCGCCATCTGTAGCCACTGGGGGACCATAGGCAGGCTGGGGGAACGCATATTAATGTTAAATAAACCGAAAGTGAAGTTTTCATGCCATGGGACCTTTAATGAAATCGGGCTGCAGAGGGTGCATTATAGTTTCCTCCTACATTCAAAACACATAGAGGTCAGGTTTGTAATATGAGTATCAGTTTAAACAGGTAGTCTGTGCACAATGTCTCCCAGCCTCATGCTGGAATTGGTTACTGCCCCCTGCAACCCAAAAAAGGATTAAGTTAAGTAACAGAAAATAAGCGTTCTCAGACCAACAACTTGGAAATCTTACACAGAAAAAACAAATAATGCAAAGTAGGAATTTCAGCATTAACAGTATGTGCAAACCTGCAGCAGTACTACAGCAATCATAGCAGCAAAACAAAGTGAGATTAATGATCTATTCATGTGACATTCTAATTCATTCAAATTTACAGATGTTTACAAACACTTTGAACGGGCACATCAATTAGCACTTAACAGAAATACAGACTGGCAGCACAACACTGTGGAAGACTATCACAAGAGTTCATTTTGCCACTGAAATGCACCTACTTAACAGTCTGCCTTCCCAGACAGAAAATGAACGAGCTTGTTAAATGTTGCAGTTGCTGACTTGTCCTGCCTGCATGACTGAGCACCCTTTACATCTCTCAGTCTTCTTCAATGTTGTTCTTCTTTGTAGTTCTTTCTGACTGGGAAGGCAGATGACATACTGGCTGATCATCACAGCATGAGAAATGCATAGATTTTAAATTTGACACTGTTTTATCTTAGCAGCAAATCTTAAAAGGTCTTGAAAACCTATTTTCTTAAACAGCTTCTCTCCGTGAGTAGTGAGATTCTACATGAACACTAAGTTTTTGTTATTTCACATGAGAGACTTCTGTTTGGGATGTCGAGTTCTTCTCACCGGTTTATTATTTGCAATATGTTTCAATAAACCTGCATTTCAAATTGAACAATGTCAAAGTCTACAGCGTAAAAGTGACAACAACAGCCTAATCTACACTACTCAAAACTGCAACGCATAACCTTATGTCAGATCTCACGCTGCTTTGGTTTAAGCTGCACACTGAAAGGCATTAAGCCAAGCATAAACACCTCAACAAACAAATATGATATCTGCGTTTGTTTAACAGAATTCTCCATCTGCCATTTCAAATTGGTTGGACTTCGGACTATAACATGTTTTATTTATTTAATTTTTACATTATGCAAGGTGCTGGTATCTTAGCGTCACTGATGGGAATAAACATTAAAAACTACAATGATGATGGAGGCATTGGCTCACGAAACATCTGGTCTAGGGTGCACATTTAAACACAGGGATCCCTAAGATGTTCCAAATTCCTAATTAGAGTGGCAAAGGATGATGTTTTCTATACGTGAAAAGGAAAACATTACCAAAAACCTACAAATCAGAACCCAATCAGTAAACACAGTATTGAATTAATCAAGCAAATCATATAATCTCTATCTTCTGGCGTTACTACACATGAACGAGATCTGTAAATGCAGTGCAAAACAATTAAGCACTCAAACACATCCAATGTATACCGACAAAAAGCATATACAAGTAAAATGTTTCATGTTCAGTCAGTTTGGATGTAAAAAGTCCATATAACTTCCTGTGTCAGAGCTTGAGTGGATGTACCGTATGGGCTGGAGTTAGTTGTGGCAGAGACTTGTGACTAATATAATCAACAGTTGCTTTCAATTTTTTTTTTAATCACTTTCTCTCCCTTTATTTCTTCTTCCCTCTTCATCTCTTAGTCCAGCTTTCTCTCCGTCCTCTCTCTCTCTCCCCCATCACTTCACACTGTCCCCTTTCCTTCTCTTTCATCACTTTTGCTCTCACATCTTCCCCTTCCTTCTGACACACTCTCTTCCATGATGTTCGATAGACTTTCCACAGGCACATCACAAAAATGCTCACTGTGTCAGACCCGGTGAGGCCAGGTACGAGATTGTGGAACAAAAAGCAGACAGGAGGCAGAGAGTAGATTATGTAGGTTTTAATTAAGTAAACACAGTAATAGGCAGCCAGGAAGAGCAACTTGGTAGGCAGTGTAAACTCAAAAAGTTAAAAAAAACACGGCAGAGGTAACAGGCAGGGCTCAGTCCAATAACCAAAGTGGCAAAAACAGGCAGAGTTCGGTACACAGGTAGGCAGGTAGGCAATTGGTCCAAGCAAAGGTTTCCAAGAAGGTAAGTCCAATATCCAAGTCCAACAAAAAAAAGCACAGGCTTAGGTAAAAAAAACGGAAAATCCACTAGAACAAGAGCAAAAGCTAGAATCCACACTGAAAGATGTGACAATCTGGCACTGCTTAAAAAAACTATGGCTGATGAGGAGAGTGGCAACCGGTGGCAACAGGTGTGGCAATGCAAGCGCTGATGATGGGCAACTTCCTTGTAGTCAACCGGGAGGATAGAGGGAAAACCCGGACCGGAGTCCAGGAATAACAGAGGCATGACAGGTCTGTTGTCCCTGGACTCCAGAGGCATGACAGGTCACAGGCTAAGAAGAGGGGATTCTGGGCCGAACTCTGACACACTGGGCAACATCCCAAAAAACTATGGGATCAAAACCGTTTTCATACTATATAGAAATTATTCAGCCTTTTTTTAGCCACTGAAATGAATACATATAGCGTTGCGCTATTAAATATCAACTTTGTTTTAACTCCCTTTACAGTTTTTCTCGATTGCTAAGACATTTTCTCAAAACTGTAAACACAAAACTAAACTAAAACTATGTTCACAAAACCCCGGACTCTGCTGGCAAAATCAAACAATGCTTTCATACACACAGCCAGTCGATAACTAAATACTAGAGCATTCATTAGACATTACCTCAAAAAATTGAGAACAGTGTCCAGGGCATGTAGTTACAGAAAAAAAATGTTTACAGTATTTCATATAGTAAACACATGCAATGAAAACTTAAGTATATCACAACTTGTACCGTGAATATCTTGTACACTGCAAGTAATGCAATTAATACAATATTGAATGTCTGTATACTGTATTGCTGTAGGCACTTGTAGAACATTACAATAGTCCGACTGCAAAAGGCCAAAGAACAAAGAAAATTAAATGAAAAGCATATGACATGAAAAAATATTGTGAAACTGCAAAATCAAACATCAACATTCAATGCTCCTGTGCCACCTGTGCACTCTGAACTGGCTTATATTCTCTACAATTGGTTTGATCACCTAGAAACGTGTGTGTACAATTTTGAGTCGTTGTGTGTAAATGATGACAGCTATGTTGTAGTTGTGTTTAACTTTTGCTGCCCGTGTTAACCATTTTGCAACACAAGTGCATCACAGTGTGAAATGTGTTTTAACGAGCGAGAATGTATTTAGAGTTTTGCAAGAAGAGTGACAACAAATGGGTTTAGCTGAGCATTTGGTTCAGAGAATGGGGTTCAGTGTTTTAGCAATTCAGAAAAACTGCAAATGCCTGTATGTCATTTGTTCATCTTTCTCCGAAAAAACTATTTCGTCCACACCTCGTTATTTTGTGTGTGCCCTTATGAACTCACTGGTCTTATTTAAAACCTTCTTGGTCTAATGATTAAATGATTACTCTTCACTCTCCACATAACCAGCCACAGCCATGCATGTTATGAACCACTGTACACACCAATGAGCCAGAATGGAAGAGAGCAGGGCGAGATAAAGCTGGAAAGATTGAGATGTGACTCAGACCATGAGTTTGCAATCAATTAAGGGCCTAATAGATATTCCCCGGGCCTCTGTGTTTCAAGGAGAAAGATAACTTATTTTCAAAACCCTGAAAGCTTGATGAAATTCTCCACCTGATGACATTAGGAATATATATCTAGGATGGATATTTTTGTGTTGCCATGAAATAAACAGCTGTTATCTCACCAGTGTAATAACCATGTTCAACAGAAATACTCACTACAAAATGTAATTGTAACACTTTATAATAACCGTCACTACTAAATGGTAAATTAATAGTATAATGGATGGATGGATTAATACTGGCATGCAATTAAAAATGCACTCAGGTGCTGGTTAGCACTGAGTTTGACGGTCAGCTGCCAAACAGAATTGCATTTATGAGATTTGAGCATACATGGACATTTTTCATTTGAATAGATGCTTTCAGTAGCTTTTTTCTGCCCTAACTACAGTATGCATGTAGGTGCACAACTACACAGCGAGCCAAACACACTAATAAAAACTGAAGATACGAAGCTGGACTTTGAAGTGTCTCCTGTAAGCAATTGTGAAAATGCGTGCGCGCCGGGTGCACCAGTGACACTTAAACTTTACGTCCACATGGGAAATATAGCACAGTAATAACTCTAGTTAACAAACAGAGTCCAAAGTGTAAAAATAAAGAGTAAAATACGTAATAGTTCCCCCAACAGTAAAGTAATTAATTTAGAATGTTGTATTAGCAACACATTAGCCTCAGGCAGCTAGTATAGTGGCTAGTTTGGTTAGCAGTAGCACCAAACTTAAATTACCAACGCACAATTACAAAACAGCTAGGCTATAATAAAAAGAGTGCCTCCTGATAATGTTTAAATAAGGGAAGATAGAGAATAGATAAAAGACGCTGGTTAATATTTTTTTGCTCAGATCTGACAAAAGGATGACTGAAATCGAGATCCAAAAAGAGTTTAGCTAAAAGTAATGGAAACATGCTAAAAATTTAGCTAAAATAAAAAAAAGTTAAAAGCATAGCCTCATGGATAAATGGTGAACAAGCTAAAAGTAGGCTAATGGATAAATAATTGAAATGTTCAGCATATGCCATTCTAAGTGGTAATTGTATGAATGCAAGTTTGACCAAACTGACCTAGCACTGACAGTTCAACTGCATAAACATGTTTGTAACAATATCCACTTCATATAAGTAATAGTGTTCAATAATAACACATTTACTCTTGGGCTGTTGGGGTATGTCAGACAAAAAAGATTGTGAACCACTGATTTATGGCGTCTTCAAACTTGAGTTGTTTTGTCTAAGAGTAAAGTCAGATGGTCACATTGATAAAATTCAGAACTCCACGAGACGTGTTATCGAGAAAATACCCATACATTTATCAGGACCCTGTTACTCTTTGGTTTCTACTGCTTCTCAAACAGTTATCCAGAATACTAATGAGCAGCAAACACAAAGCTGAGAATCAAGTGAATGTCATCTGTCATCAACAGTCCTGTCAGCAGTCAGAAAAGAGGGGTTTACATTGGCACAATTGGCTCCCTCTTACTAAGAGATATGCTCTTACTGCTGTAGCATGGCCTAGACAATCACACTCTTCACTTACACAAATTGTAGTTAAATACCTTGAAATGCAACAAAGGAAACATATTTGCAACAGAGATTATACTCATAAGGTTACCATCACTTCCACATTTTATTCCATGTGTTTTTTCTCTGTCTGATGTGAGCCACCTTACGTCATATGAAAGGTGAACTAAGGACCCCTGTGGCTTTTTAAACCTTATTCCTTTTTTTTAAGGAGTTGCCTCAAAGTCTTCTAGTTTTTCACCTTTGCAAAGATGTGGTGTAAAATCACACATCGTATGAATTGTGATCTATAGGAGCTCTCTGAGGCAAAGCTTTTCCTCTCTTAAGAGGATGAAAGATTATTGTAAGAATCTTGCCATAGTCAGGAGAAAGCTTAAGCAGCCGACATCATAAGTGTAAAGAATGAACATCATCTACATCAGAACGTCATGTCTGGTGAGTCTTTGCCTCCTTTCACAATCACTAAAGCCCTCCTTCTTCCAAACCTCTGAACAGTGCAGCAAAAATGTTGGTCATCATATGGCCATAATCCTAATCAGCGGTGGAATGTAACTAGGTACATTTACTCAGGACCTGAGCATGTGTGTGTATTTCAGGCCTGTGTGTAATAACAACAGAGTGTAATTTCCCCATTGGGGATCAATAAAGAGCATAAATTAAAGTACTGTACTTAAGTACACATTTGAGGTACTTGAGTCTATTCTTTTCATGCCACTTTCTACTTTTTACATTCCTCTGACAGCTTTAGTTACTACTTTCCAAAATTAATATTTTTTGCACACAAAACACATTTAGCTTATAAAATACCATGTTTTATTATAAATGAAACTACCTAACAATATACAGGCCACCAGTTTGCTACAGCTGAAACGATTAGCCGATTAGACACTAAGTTAATTATCAGAACTGTTTTGATCGTTTCCAGTTTCTAAAATGAAAAACAAATTCTGCATTGAGTACTTTTACTTTTAATACTTTAAGTACATTTTCCTGATGATACTTACATACTTTTACTTAAGTAGCTTTTTTAATGCAGGACTTTTACTTGTAACAGAGTATTTTTACAGTGTGGTATTAGAACTTTTACTTAAGTAAAGGATCTGAATACTTCTTCCACCACTGATCCTAATGATGGAGAAGAAACTGAACTCCTGGGTTTCCATGTACTGAGAAAGGCACAAACCACTATGCAACATTGTACCCAATTACCAACACCTCATGCAAATGAGGTTACAATTTCGATGCTCTCTGAGGCTGGTTGAGCTCAAAACACCTCATTAAATGGATTCACAAAAAAGGATCATCATGAAAGGCCCAAAAACACACAAAGAAGGCTGGTCAACTTAAAGGTCTCACATTAATGTCAGGTTCATACTTGTATTTTTGGTTTCTACTAGAACATGTTTACATGCTTTAATGTTGAAAAAAACGTGTTGAATGGTACTGTACTACCTATAGTACAGTTGTGACATCACAACTGTACAGAAGTCCTGGCGGCTCGTTTAAAAGGCACAGTTTCTGAATACGGGCTTTTCTCTGTGGATTGAGCACACCTGACCTGCTTTATAATAAAATAAAGACATGAAAATCTCACTTTTTACAATATGGGACCTTTAATGTTAAGTTGTATTTATCGTAAATGCTTGACTACCTCATATTTATTTTACAAATGAATGTATTTACATATCCTAATAAATTCCTACGCATATTGATGCTTTCATCTTTGTTTTTCAGATAATTCAGATGAATGCTCACTTTACCTGCTTTGTTAGCTAATACCTTTTTAGTTCAATCAGGGGAAACTTCATTTAAGGGTGAAAAAAGTTTAACATGGTGCATCATAGGTTGATATGTTAGAGTCTTTGGCAATTAGACTCCTTTGCAATGTTAAATTTATAAGGGGTATAGAGGCCATGGATATGCAGGAATATCCCACCCGATGAGAATGGGGTGGAACATTGATTTTGCCTGAAATGACAACTGACGACAGCAGAGAGGAGAACAGATTTAAAGTTTAAATGGAACAACGCAATAGCTTGTGGCAAAATTTGGTTGGTTTAACTGAAAGAGTGAGCGCCAAGAGTCAGCTGATTAGGTTGGGAGAGAGAGAAACTGTTAAGCATAGAATTCTGTCTGAATGAGCTCACACTAAGCTTCATACGTGATACTGAGGTCTTTGATTAAATGAAATGAAACTTTACCAGCTGCATGTTGTGAAGCTATAGCATATACACAGGTTACACTAAATAAAGAAACCGGATTTGTTGCAGTCTGACTGCAGCCACTGAACTGTTTTTTTTACATCTGATTGAACCTGAGGGACAGGCAGTAAATGACCAGATGTCCTATGGACACACCATTATGGAAATAAGTTAGTTATAAGTTCATCTCTCTATATCTTTCACCAGGCCAGCTGAATTTGTGATGTCCTTGAATTGTAGTTTAATTTGAGGCGGTGTAGGCGCTGACTTACCATTACTAACTGAGCAGCTGCAGAGCTGCGCTGACTACATCAATGAATACTGTATGTGCTGGGATTTCTTTAGGCAAAGGCTTTATGACCACGTATGAAAATACTAAATCAAATATGGGTTATGAAGTCTCACTTATTGATGAAAGTGTGAGGGTATAGCTGTTTAATGTTGCATTTGTAATACATAGCACATAGCTTAACAGCCCTGTAGCTTAAGTGTATCAGTATAGACAGACAGCCTCACTGATTATAAACAAAACATATTTTACTCGATCATTCTCTTTCTGTTCCTCCTCAACTCTCCGATTTCTGTCTTCTCTGGCTGAGGGCTTCTCAGTGCACAGGACATGTTTAAAACATTATGGAAGTAAGTCTATGCTGGCACACTTTGAAACTCAAATTCCACTGCTCTAGGATTAAATGTGTATGGTTGTGCTTCCTGTCCTTGCTGTCGATTTCATTTATGCGCTTACCCAAATGGTTACATGAATGTGTCAGGTAGCAAGAAAAATGAATTTAGAAAAGGTTCACCTGTCTGGTAGTGGCACAAAAGAGAACAATTAGGTGTGGTGTAGAGTCCGTTCAAGCAGGTATGTATGCAAGTTTGTAGCTCAAGCTCAAGCTTTAAGCATAAAAAAAGAAATGGTATTGTTCAGGTGTTACTGGCTGAAACCTATAATTGCTTGTTCTTTCATCTGGATGTTTAATTTTTCAGCAGCAGAGTAGTGGATGTGAATTTAAACTCATCCATTAAATGTGGCAGCTTTGGACATGTGGTCTCTTCATACTTGCTTCAGAGTTTTTGTTCCTCTTTTTTTTGCACAAAGATGAAATCATGAAAAAGTCTAATATAGTTTGTCGACTGGACATGACAAAACGTTTAAAAATACTCTGACATTGGCATTATTACATTAAATCAACACTGTTTGCTCTAAGTCAGAACAACACAACTAAATTGTCGAGATTCAAGATTCAAAATCCTTTATTAATCCCACAGTGGGGAAATTCACACTGTTGCAGCAGCGAGGGATAAGAGGAAAAGTAAAAGACACGTTAACACACAGTAATAAATATAATTAAAGAGAGTAAATATTAAATATTAAATAGTAATATGTATTTACAGTAATTGCACATGTCTTATTGCACGTTTTATCAGCCCTGGTGTGTGTGTGTTTTGTCCATGTGGTCTACTGGGAGCAGTGCTGATTGTAGAGTCTGACAGCAGCAGGCAGGAAAGACCTGCGGTATCTCTCCGTGACGTTATGAACTTTTGCATGATCTTCTAACATGATGTAACTTTTAGAGCTGTGGATAACATCATGTAGTCTGAAACTACATTGTTTGAGTCCCTTAGAGTCATCACATTTCAACACATTTCCATAGCAACAAGCTGGCCTAAGCACCTGCCTCCACAAACAGCTATTGTCAAAAGACTTAATGAGAAAAAACTCAAACATTTGGGCAGTTTTGTATTGAAATTTTAGGCTGGAATGAATCACTTTTAACAAAACGAAATAAGTCCAGAACTTTTTCGTTTTATCGCTGACAAAGTCTGATGTACATAATAAATGTATTAGAATGTTGAACTAAAACTATGAACTAAAATAAGCCAAAACTGTTTATTACTTGTATATTTGGTATGTAATGCATATTAAAGCACAATGTCCCTGTGGTACCACTTTTTCTGTGCTTTCCACTCAGTTTTATAGGCCTCCCAACCAGGGCTGAGGCTAAGGATTATTACAATTATTGATTAATTACAGCAATTTATTAGTCTGAATGTAGTATTTGAAAGCAAAGAGTGAAAAATGCCCAAGGTAAAGTCTTTAATTTAGTTTTGTTCGACCAAGATTCTAAAACCCAAAGTTATTAAATTTACTGTACAATGATGTACAATAGAAAAATCGCTATTGCTTACATTCGAAAAGCTGCAAACCACAACTATTTACCATTTTAGTTTGATCAATTCCTTGAATTAATTGTTTTTAGCACTGCTCTTAACCATATGCTACACTTACCTGAACAGTCTGTCACATGGACATTTTGTGGGGAACTTTATACACCTGTGTTGTTTCTGTCTTTCTGTACTTATCAACATTTTGACATCAGTAAATATCAAACATTTTCCACCAACTTAGTCCCGCAACCAAACATTTAGTGATTACACACCTGATTGGTCATGATTAGTAGAAATAGAAGTGGTGTGGAGCACCATCGCAGTTGCAAAGTATTAATATGTAATCTCCTTCTAAATGCTACAGTTGTTAGTACATTTTGACAGTCTCCAATTGCTCTCTGCACAATCATCTTTCGTGGTTTCTCTAATCGGGTTACTGTATATAGAGAAAGCTTTAAAAGTCTTCCGTGGATTCAATGTCTAAGTATACTCTGCACAACACACATCCCCCCTTTTATGAGAAATGCCTGACACATTTTGCAGAAAAAGTAATACCATAAACATTAAAAGGTGAACAGACTTGTTAAGGAGTCGTTACTTGGCAGAACAGCACTTGAAAGTTTTACATTCTCACACAGAACAGCTTTTACATTGGGCCTATAACTACACAATGTGCCAGTGTTATCTCTGATCCAGTAAAAATCAGTATTAAAGCTTTAGTGCGTAACTCTTTGATATTATTGAACGTCCGTTACATTCAAGCCATTGCCAAATGAGTTGCTACAAAGCTAATTAAGACTATCAGCTCCACACAGCTCTCTTTGTATTTCTCAGTATGGCTATGTTCAGAAGATTGCGTCGTCCGGTAACTTTTCCGCGCAGAAACTCGAGTGAAGCTAATTACCTCTTCTCAAGAGTCCGTCATGTTTTTTTTAATCCTCCGTGTCCTCTTTGGCTACTAGCAACTGTGTGGAGGAGGGGGGGGGGGCGCGTGCACAATCACGGAAGGCTGTATCATTTGGACGCGCTGACAGTTTTGTTGTCATTACTTAGAATTCCTCATGGGGGCGACAGAAACTACGCACTTTAGCTTTAAGTTGTGAGTCAGGTGATATTTCTATCATTAACACTCCTTCTGGCGGAGTCTACTTCCACCTCATGCCACCGATGGCATATTCTTAATACGCAACTTTTCCATTTTTTCAGCATCTAATTCAAATTCCTATTTGTCGATGCTGAACATTTTCAGGATGGAAAAGCTCCATCAGAAAGATTAATGCCACTGAGTTGCTGAGAGCAATTGTGTTGTGGATACAGAGAAATTGGATATTTATTGAGAGTGATGAACTTGATTTCATCTCCCAAAATTTATTAATATGTGTTGTCTTTTATTGGAAGCCTTATTCCAGTCAGGGTGGAACCAGCAGCGAGAGAGAGAGAAAGAAAGGAGGTGATTGCCATCATAATTACAGAATTGAAGCAGTAGAGGATCACATGAACCGTATTGCTTCTCTTAAATACTGAAAATAGCTTCCAATGATTGCCATTTTCAAACTCAGTAATAAGATCCCCTGTGATACCTGTTCCAGAGGACATTGGATTTCCACAGCAGAAACTAGAAACGTGTGCAGAAAAGAAGACTTGTGGTGATACAACAAAAAATGTCCTGGATATTAATAAAGGAATCTCCAAATATCAAACATACTATGTAATATACTACTATAAATATATATATATATATATAAATTATTTAAATTTTTTAATTACTTTAATTTTTAATTTATTTAATAATTATTATATATTAATTTTTTATTTTTTTTATTTATTAAAAGAGGGGTAGTTTTATATGTATGGGCCTTCTGAATAATTCCTAAAAGAAAATTAAAAACACACATCAAGAACACGATAACACAACTAAATGTTGTAAATGAGGGATTCTACCGAACTGCACCCGCCACCCGTATCACCACTCAGAAGGAAGCGTACTCATGGACGAGAGGCTCGTGCTCCTAACAGATATGAACATTTATGGCATCCTCCTTGGCTAAGCTGTAGTGGTAGCTAGCTCAGGTGAGCTAGCAGTATCGGTTAGCTACAGTTACAGCTCAGCCGCGGAGCACGAACCTCATTTGTTGAAATTAATGGCAATCTATGATGAGAGTGTTCATGACTGAAATGTATTTTTTGGGCACTGAGCACCATAAGCTGAGTGCCATCTACTTCTATTATATTGGAGAGAATACAGACATCTCTACGGCAGATATCTCCAACACTGGGCAACTCACACCAAAACAATCTAGATTGATAAATAGCCCTACAGGTAAGAGGAAAAATATGTATTTTTGAATTTGGGGTGAACTGTCCCTTTTTCTGGGGTGAAATTTGAGGGTGTTTACATCCAGGATGGGGAAACAGTGTATGAATGATAGACCTTTTATTATAATGCCCAGCCAATATACTGTACACCACACAGCCAAAACAACTCAGGTTATAGGGCCAAACAGTAGAATGCAAATTAACAACCTGGACAATGGCTCCACATTGATGAATAATGAACATCACGTCACGTCATTCTCAATTTTCTCAACAACTTTATTGAGGAGCACAGTTCTACCATTTTACCACCAAGAGGCACTATCTCAGTGCAGCCTTTAATCATTAATACCCACATGCGGTCACTGGCGTGTGGAAAACCATACATTCACCTGCAGAGAACCCCAAATAGAGGCAGACTTGTCAGCTCTTTTGTATAGGGGATTTTCACCACCACTCTCATCTTGTCATCCCCTGGTGCCCAGATGTCAGCCCTATCTTGGCAGGCATATTCATAGGCTAGTAGAAAATTCTATGTGAAAAATGACCAGCAAGAGGAAATTAAAGAGAAAAAAAGAAATGACAGAAAGGGGGTGATACAAGTGCCTGAGGGGAGTAGATTCATAGGGGAGCAGATTCATTTGAATTGAAGATTAAGCTGACTGGAGTTTAAGCAAGCAAAGCACACCTGCATTGTGAAGTAGGAGTCGTGTGTCATGCATGCACACACACACACACACACACACACACACACACACACACACACACACACACACACACACACACACACACACACACACACACACACAGCCTTTCTTGCCAATGTTATTGTTAAGTACCTTCCTATCTTAACATTTATCCTTTCTATATATGTAAGTTTGAAAGATGTCGCCCGTAGTGATGAACCCACTGAGTAGTATCATCCGACTATGCAGTTCCCCTCAGCTCCACACAGCTTTTCAACGTCTTTCAGATCATCATTTTCTAGCCTGAAACCTATTGTTTTGCTTCCCTCTCACCACTCTCATCCTCGTGTTATCAGCCACAGAAGGAAGCAGTAAAGCTCCATGGACGAGAGGCTTGCTACCTAACAGACTAGCTGCTGAACAAAGTGAAGCATTTAGTGGCTAAAAATCCAGATCCTTGGCTAAGCTGTTGGTGCAGAGCAAAACATAGCTCAAAAAAGAGTGAATATTGTACTTACATTCACCAGGGTCAAAAATACTCTAAGTGAATGTTAATGTGCACGTGTAGCCTAAATGTTCAAAATATCAACTTAAAATGTGGTGAGCTAGCAGTATTCGGTTTGCAGCTAGTTACAGCTGCCGCGGATTGCACGAACTCATTTGTTGAATCATTTCAGGATTAATGGGACAATCTACCGCAAAATCAAAAAAATCATAGTTTTCCTCTTACCTGTAGTGTGATTTATTAATCTAGATTGTTTTGGTGTGAGTTGCCCAGTGTTGGTTATAGTCAAGATAATCCACAGACCTGATTGTGAGCAGTTTCATGATGAAATGTATTTTTTTGGGCACTGAGCACCATAAGCTGAGTGCCATCTACTTCTATTATATTGGAGAGAATACAGACATCTCTACGGCAGATATCTCCAACACTGGGCAACTCACACCAAAAACAATCTAGATTGATAAATAGCCCTACAGGTAAGAGGAAAAAATATGTATTTTTTGAATTTGGGGTGAACTGTCCCTTTTTCTGGGGAGTGAAATTTGAGGGTGTTTACATCCAGGATGGGGAAACAGTGTATGAATGATAGACCTTTTATTATAATGCCCAGCCAATATACTGTACACCACACAGCCAAAACAACTCAGGTTATAGGGCCAAACAGTAGAATGCAAATTAACAACCTGGACAATGGCTCCACATTGATGAATAATGAACATCACGTCACGTCATTCTCAATTTTCTCAACAACTTTATTGAGGAGCACAGTTCTACCATTTTACCACCAAGAGGCACTATCTCAGTGCAGCCTTTAATCATTAATACCCACATGCGGTCACTGGCGTGTGGAAAACCATACATTCACCTGCAGAGAACCCCAAATAGAGGCAGACTTGTCAGCTCTTTTGTATAGGGGATTTTCACCACCACTCTCATCTTGTCATCCCCTGGTGCCCAGATGTCAGCCCTATCTTGGCAGGCATATTCATAGGCTAGTAGAAAATTCTATGTGAAAAATGACCAGCAAGAGGAAATTAAAGAGAAAAAGAAATGACAGAAAGGGGTGATACAAGTGCCTGAGGGGAGTAGATTCATAGGGGAGCAGATTCATTTGAATTGAAGATTAAGCTGACTGGAGTTTAAGCAAGCAAAGCACACCTGCATTGTGAAGTAGGAGTCGTGTGTCATGCATGCACACACACACACACACACACACACACACACACACACACACACACACACACACACACACACACACACACACACACACACACACAGCCTTTCTTGCCAATGTTATTGTTAAGTACCTTCCTATCTTAACATTTTCTCCTTTTATATATAAGATGAAAAGATGTTTATATTTCCCTTTGGACGTTTTTCATAAACCATTCAATCATACGATGGAATAATTCCTATGAGCCCAGTTAAAAGAACACTAAGCTAACGTTGGAGAGAACACACTAGCGGAAAAACGCACATCCCTACTTGTTTTTGGTTAAGTGTCTGTGCTGTGCAGTGTCAGCTCTGATTCTCCTGCACAGTGCAGCACTCTGAGTAAAGTCAGAACCCAGCAGAGTTCCCTGCGCTGCCCTTCAAGACATTCTTTTTTCTTTCCACCGTCCTTCCACAGGTGACTTTCCCCATATTAGCCCCCAGCTGACTTGACAGGAAGCAGACAATGTCATTAAAAACACTGCATCTGCCGAGGGGGTGGGGAGGAATGTTAAGTGTCCTGAGATCTGCCAGTTAATGTGACAAGGGCATTTCAACACCTGACACATAAAAAGGGACTTCAGCCTAAACAGAGATGCTGTGGGCCATGCTGTGAGCTTTACCTCTAAATGTTCTTCACTTGTCTTCATTTTTTTCTTACACCTTTTGTACTCAGACAGATTAGTTTAAACCACCTTTTTAAATAAACCTTGGGGCCATTCATTGGGCATAAGGCCAGTGAAGGAATTTTAGAAGTGAAGAGTCAAAATTATATCCTGTATATGTAAAGAGGACCAGGGGTCCTTTTCAGAAAGCATGTTTAGTGAAAACTCTTTGTATTTGTTAACCCTGAGATGAGTGAAACTCTGGGTTTTCCGTTTCAGAAAGGGAGGTTAATCACACCTGAGAGAGAGAGAGGGGTAACTCCAGCCCGTTTCAGAAAGAGAGGTAACTTAACTTCAGAGTCAGTTGCTATGGTAACTGAGTCTGTGAACCTGACCTGGTCAGGAGCAGGTTTTCTTCAATAACCTTGAGTTTCTCTCAGTCTCCTCCCTCCTTTCTTCATTCATTCATTCATTCATTCAGTCTGTATCAGGCGCATTTTAGCGCAGTTTGTTATCTGCCTTAATAAAAAAACAGGGTTGGTTTATTAATTTTTATTTATTGTGTTAGGCAGACTATAAAACGTTTTTTTTTTCTCAAAACATGGCATTTCCTTTTGTCGACGATCCCGTTGATGAAGAAGCTGTATTACTTCGCACAGAGTTAAAGGTCTTATGACATGCTGCTTTTTGGATGCTTTTATATAGACCTTAGTGGTCCCCTAATACTGTATCTGAAGTCTCTTTTATATAGACCTTAGTGGTCCCCTAATACTGTATCTGAAGTCTCTTTTATATAGACCTCAGTGGTCCCCTAATACTGTATCTGAAGTCTCTTTTATATAGACCTCAGTGGTCCCCTAATACTGTATCTGAAGTCTCTTTTATATAGGCCTTAGTGGTCCCCTAATACTGTATCTTCAGCCTTGGTGCAGAATTACAGCCACTAGAGCCAGTCCCACAATGAGCTTTACTTAGGACGTGCCATTTCTGTGTCTGTAGCTTTAATACATGCTTGTAATATTGCATGCTTGTATGTAATTATGCTATTGAGGAGGAGAGAGGGGGGGCAAGGTGGAGGGTGAGGGTGTGGCCTTGACCAACTGCCATGCTTCGCTTGTTTTCAAGCCATGATGTCTCTCTCTCTCTCTCATGGGCGGGCCAAATTCTCTGGGCGGGCAAAGCAGAGAAAGGGGAGGTAACCTTCCTCCTTATGACGTCATAAGGAGGTGATTCCAGATCGGCCCATCTGAGCTTTCATTTTCTCAAAGGCAGAGCAGGATACCCAGAGCTTGGTTTACATCTATCGCCATTTCTAGCCACTGGGGGACCATAGGCAGGCTAGGGTAACTCACATTAATGTTAAAAAACCTCATTAAGTGAAATCTTCATGCCATGGGACCTTTAAACATAGGTCGGGAGATGATATTGAGGCCCCGACTAGATGCATTTTCATTCCCAGATACTAGCCCACCTATTTGAGCGGTATCGTTTTTCTTCCCAGTCTATCAGTTATGTAACCTACATAACCTTATCCGTCCTCATGTCACATTACATTTTTTTGCAAACGGCAGTTTTCTTTACAACATTGGTGATGTGGAGCACATTAGTAAAGCCACTGTAGCAAAGCGCCATCAGAAGAATGACTCACTCTGAAACGTTTTTTAAATGTTTTTGTAGTGTTCTCTGGACACAAACCAGTAAGAGCCATTAAAAAGGAGTTCCACAGAATTGCAGGTGAATGATGTAAACCCTTTGAAATTAAAGATTATGAATTATAATTCTGTTAATGATGGTGCTGCAGCCTCAGAATGGGATTAGTAGGCCTAGGACTTTTTCGCCCGCAGGATTGCACCTAAATGAAATAGATTATAGGTTCAATACCATTTCAACAGTAATATTATACTTATGATTAAATATGAAATGAATACATTATATTGGAACTTACGTATTTACTCTAGCAGCAATTTTCTTCCATGCAAATTCTCTCTCTTTTGCAGCAGGTTTGTTTGTAGTTGTTACCATGGTGGTGCACGCGCTTAACTCTGAGTGAACCTACTCTGAGTTGATTGAACCAACTCAAATCAGCTGTTCTAGAACCTGAAACTCAGAGTTTCTCATCTCAGGGTGAATCAACTCAGAGTTCAGGGTTAGACTCAGAGTTTGTTAAAGCTCCTTCCTGAAACGGGCCCCAGGAATAAGTGCACAAACTGCTGCTAAGCTTCCCTGTCACTTGGAAATTCATCTAGGGGTATAACAAATTCTCTTGGGCATCTGTCTTCCACATTTTTTAATCCAAATGTGACAAAGAAAAAAATGTCTTGTCATTAGCAGCAGCTTCTTCCATATTAGGTCAATAGAGACAATAAAACCTTTTCTTTCTTTCTGAGATCTGGAAACCGTCATACATGCTTTTATAACTTCAGGGCTTGACTTCTGTAACTCTCTTTTTTGGGAGTCAGTCTTCCCAACAGTAGCTTCTTAGTCTTCCCATACCTTAAAAGTATACCTTAAACCTCTTGTTTGATGTTATATTCATACCTCCAATTGTTGCTATGGTGTTCTGTATGGCAGTAATAGGTGTTGCAGTCATACTGCTCATATTAATAGCTTTTTTGAGAATTAATTACAGCATGTACAATGTTGACACTTTTAATCATGTTTAGAATCTGAACATATCTAACAAAGTTCTAGAGGCTGTTAATATTATACCAGATCTGATCAGAGTGAGCAAATTTATGGAGAGTGAATGCCAGTATGTTGAGTGGATTAAGTTTAGCATGTAGGCTCTGAACTTGACACTCCCTGTGAACATATAGCCTACCTTAAAAGGTGCTGTAGTGTTAATTAACTAGATAATAAATGTACATTGATGGCCTGACAAGTGAGTTCAATTTGAAATGTGCAGAATGGAATTTACATGCAAATGTGATGTGATTTTATCTCGGCCCACTATACATAGTGCTGCAATCTGAGCGAATATTGATAACAAACCCAGAAGCTGCTCCAGCTTTTCTATTTTCTAGGAACATCCCACCATGTGGCCTTGCTGATATCCCAAATGCAAGCCATGCATGGAGGTGAAGCAAGGTCACTCCAACATTACATGGAATTTTCAATGTGGCCATTCCTCTGCACCTATTAAGTGCAACATGCTATCAAGTGAAATCTATTTCAATCAGGAGAGACTTAGTTTGCAGATATATGCAAAAGATTTATTGTACAAATGCATAATAAAATGTACAGTCTTTGGAGATTAGACTCCATCATTGATAATACATTTTTTGAAGGGGTAGAGAAACAGGACATAACCCCCGATGGAGTCTAGACACTGGTGGCGGCGGAGAAGGAGACCGGAGACCAGACCGAAGGAGCAACGTAGTGGTCAGCCGGAGGAAAAACGATGACCGGAGGCGGCAGGGGAGGTGGAGGGTTGAGAGCTTTGCCTGAAACGACAGCTGACAGCACAGGGAGAGAACAGATTTAAAGCAGAGTTGTAATGCTGTGATTGGTCCTTGAATTCATGACCCAGTCTGATTGGTTTAACTAAAGTGACACCTCTAAACAGAAGAAAGAGTAGTGATTGGGTTATTTAGGCGTCTTCCTGAAAGAATTTGCGCTGAGCTTTATTTGTGGCGATTCTGATAAAAAACTGAAAAAAAATGCAATGTGCATGTGCACAGCAACCCACATAGTATCCAGCAGCAGTAAGAACAGCAAATAAGATCAGCTCTGAGAATGTGAGCATGAAGGTTTTTCAATTGATTCAAATCAATGCAATGAGATGTGATGAGTGTGGTGGGCAAACTGTTGTCAGTTGACGCAGCTTAGCATAAACTGTTCACACCTGGCATTAAGATGCATCTCCGGTGATCCAATAACAAGTGGACAGGTAGTACAGGTGTGTGTTTTCTTCTTTTAATTTCTGGCAGACAAGGCACGGGACGTGCATTGCTGCCTCCCAACGGTTAAAAATATCAAAGTATTTGGTCTTTGCAAATGGAAATGATGTATGTGTTTATTTGCATATAGAGCGGGGAAGTGAGATCCGATTACAAGTAGTCACTTGAGATGCATGTGGAAGACACATTCTAACCAGGTGTAAACAGATGTACTTAGAGCTGTCTATTGTTGTCTGTTTTTTTTATACTTTATTGTAGTACTTTCATATCCAGTCACGTTATTATATGTTTTTTTCCTTGTTGCACTTCAATTTTTTACAACTTTATATTATTTAATAACACAAAAAAAGGAAAAGAGAAAAGAAAAAAAAAATGTTTGTGGAAGCACCAACTATCCTACATCAAGCCATTAAAGTACTTTGCTATTTTGTCTATTATATATTTGGGATATATTTTGTTCCACTTTTCTAAGCTATTCCTAGCTATGAAAGTGAGCTTTTCCATTTCTAATACTTGTTCTATTGTGTTATACCATAAATGTAATTCTGGTGCTTTTGGTTGTTTTCATGTCCTTGTCAGAACGGATGTTAATGCAAGGTGGGAACAGAGCCTTAGTGTTCTGCAACTCAGTCAGTATCTATTTGGCTCTCCTGATTTGTCCCTGAATCTGGAATAACCACGCTACCTAAGTAAAATATACCATTGGCAGTCATTTTGCATATCACACATGCTTTGATGCCCTTCTCATCTGTATCACTGCAGGACATGAATTGAGTTTCCTCTGGAAAATAGACACACGCTGCTCGCTTTCATGTTTGTCAACAACCCCTATGGGTATTTGCAATTGCAGGATACAGCCAGTGTTGGGCAGAATACTAGGGAAAAAAGGAGTTTGTGCCTGAATACTAAAGACTTCATCCTAAATGCGATCAATAACGTATTCTATCACAAGACTAAAAAAACGTTACAGATTCAGAATACATTTAGATCATAATCATACAGTTTAGTGTCACTTTTTTCTACCCGCTGAGTTTGACAGGCCCCCTAATCATTACACGTACAGCCAACATTAAAGCAAATGGACAGAATTAACAAAAAATGAAGATACCTTCGGGTTAGTTTCACAGCCCCAAAAACCTGCGACTTTATCCAGAGATTGAACTTCCCCTCTAGTGTTTTCTACTAAAGAATACTTAGAGAATTTCATAGGCAAGGTTTTCATGTCACATATCCCCAAACTGACTAAACAGGCTTTAAAGCTGCAGTTCTGACTCTGTAAACCAGAAACTGATTCTGAGGGAATATCTTTTACCAGTTTGCTTTCTCCCCAGTGTTATCTATTCATTTATTAAGTCTGAACCAGTAGCCAGACTACTTCAAAGACAGCAGAAGGCCGCTTGTGAATTCACTTTATCCCGAGCATGAAATGTAAATCTTACTAGGGTGCATTTACTGCTGCATCATCAGTTTAGCCAGAATAAAACACACAGCCCTGTTTCTAATTACTGAATCATATGAATAATCTTTGTTTGGTCCACTATTTCTGTTATTAGGCAAAGTTGGTGTGTAAGTATTTACGTCAAGAAAAGAAGCTTTCTTCTGCATCTAGTCTGATGTCATGTGTGATCTGTACACCTCAATATGATATGTACATCAACTAAAAAAACAGTTGACATGCAGTAACACAGATTATGTGGACCTTGTTATGAGATTGTTTTTAGTTTTTTTGTCAAGTGAAAATTTGCTTAGTACAGTTAAATGCTTGTTTGTATTGTGTTTCTTGGGCAGAAATGTAATGACTATGCACTGTTTTAATTATTATTAATCTGAATCTGCAAAGACACTATAAACTAAAGTTGTCAAAAATTTTGTAAAAATATATTTCCCTCTGAATTATAGTGTATAAAGAAAGTATAAAGAATAAAATGGAAAACACTAAAGAACCTTAAAACTGTCATCACTTGGACACTTTAGCTTGTTCTCTATTGAGATATACAGCAAAAAAATATCTATAGATTTCATTGAAGGGAGCATCAGGGTGTTGTTCAGCACACCCACACATTGTTGCATTACAGACAGATTTGAAGATAAGTTTTTAGAACATACTACATGAAAGTTAATGTAAAAGTCAGAAAGTCTACCCTCAAACATGATTTCCATTTTTGTTTTGTTCTCTAAATGAATTGCAGGAGATCTATGAGGCGCAGTGCTAGGTAATATAGCATTAAGAAGAAATATGATATACCTTAGTTTTATCAGATTAAGATGTCACAACTCCTTAATAACTCCTAATAGATAAACCTCCAGAACTGGAGAATGATCATAAAATATTTAACTCATATCAAAGCATTTAAGGCATACAGGTACTGGTCATATAATTAGAATATCATGAAAAAGTTGATTTATTTCAGTAATTCCATTCAAAAAGTGAAACTTGTATAATGTATACATTCATTCCACACAGACTGATATATCTCAAGTGTTTATTTCTTTTACTTTTGATGATTAGAACTGACAACTAATGAAAACCCCAAATTCAGTATCTCAATAAAAATTAGAATATTGTGACAAGGTTCAATATTGAAGACACCTGGTGCCACACTCTAATCAGCTAATTAACTCAAAACACCTGCAAAGGCCTTTAAATGGTCTCTCAGTCTAGTTCTGTAGGCTACACAATCATGGAGAAGACTGCTGACTGGACAGCTGTCCAAAAGACGACCATTGACACCTTCTGCACAAGGAGGGCAAGACACAAAAGGTCATTGCTAAAGAGACTGGCTGTTCACAGAGCTCTGTGTCCAAGCACATTGATAGAGAGGCGAAGCGAAGGAAAAGATGTGGTTGAAAAAACTGTACAAGCAATAGGGATAACTGCACCCTGGAGAGATTATGAAAAAAAAACCATTCAAAAATGTGGGGGAGATTCACAAAGAGTGGACTGCAGCTGGAGTCAGTGCTTCAAGAACCACCACGCACAGACGTAAGCAAGACATGGGTTTCAGCTGTCGCATTCCTTGTGTCAAGCCACTCCTGAACAAGACAGCGTTAGAAGCGTTTCGCCTGGGCTAAAGACAAAAAGGACTGGACTGCTGCTGAGTGGTCCAAAGTTATGTTCTCTGATGAAAGTCAATTTTGCATTTCCTTTGGAAATCAAGGTCCCAGAGTCTGGAGGAAGAGAGGAGAAGCACAGAATCCACGTTGCTTGAAGTCCAGTGTAAAGTTTCCACAGTCAGTGATGGTTTGGGGTGCCATGTCATCTGCTGGTGTTGGTCCACTGTGTTTTCTGAGGTCCAGGGTCAACGCAGCCGTCTACCACGAAGTTTTAGAGTACTTCATGCTTCCTGCTGCTGACCAACTTTATGGAGATGCTGATTTCATTTTCCAACAGGACTTGGCACCTGCACACTGCAGTGCCAAAGCTACCAGTACTTGGTTTAAGGACCATGGTATCCCTGTTCTTAACTGGCCAGCAAACTCGCCTGACCTTAACCCTATAGAAAATCTATGGGGTATTGTGAAGAGGATGATGCGATGCGCCAGACCCAAAAATGCAGAAGAGCTGAAGGCCACTATCAGAGCAACCTGGGCTCTCATAACACCTGAGCAGTGCTACAGACTGATCGACTCCATGCCACGCCGCATTGCTGCAGTAATTCAGGCAAAAGGAGCCCCAACTAAGTATTGAGTGCTGTACATGCTCATACTTTTCATGTTCATACTTTTCAGTTGGCCAACATTTCTAAAAATCCTTTTTTTGTATTGGTCTTAAGTAATATTCAAATTTTCTGAGATTCTTAATTTGGGGTTTTCATTAGTTGTCAGTTATAATTATCAAAATTAAAAGAAATGCACTTGAAATATATCAGTCTGTGGAATGAATGTATACATTATACAAATTTCACTTTTTGAATGGAATTACTGAAATAAATCAACTTTTTCATGATATTCTAAATATATGACCAGCACCTGTGTATAAGAGGAACAATGATACGAAACCCCAATGCCAAAGATGTCCTAGAGAGATTACAAAAACAAAATATAATAATATAAACTAATATAAAAGAGTAGCTAAAAAAGCACATGGCAGTTCTTAAGGTCTTGATTTCTACTTCTCCCATAAACATAATAAAAATAATGAACAATTTGCATTATACTGTTAAATGCATATAAATCTGACATTTTACAGCATAATTATAACCCAGTGCCCTTTCTGAAACCATCAAGGTTCAAAGTTTATCTACTGAACAAAAAGAGAGAAAGGAAACTACTGTATTAAATCACATTAAAATGTTCAAGTTCAGCTGGGCATTGTGTCTGAAAACTTCTTGCCGTTTGGTTTGCGAGGGTTGTGCATGTCATTATCAACCATACAAAGTGGCGTGACTTGCGCTCCTGTGTCGCTGGGTGTGTACCTCATCCCACAGTAAAGGAGGGGACTCTATGGGAGACAGTGCTTCAGCTTGTATTTCATTGAGCCATCTGGGTTATATCTGATTGCCCTCAGTTCATGCACAGTGGCATCCTCTGTTCCCCTTCCTGGACTGATTGATTTGCCGTGGCAGTGGCTTTGTCGGGCTGAAAAAAGAGAACAGTTGAGGTAGTTCACACTACAGGGTCTGGGGTTTAGCACTTGCTTAATTTATGAAGGAAACATATCCTGCTGGCATGAACATCCTGATTTGTTGTCCTCCCCTTATTGGGGTCACACTTCATTTGTATGTTCAAGTACTCTGTGGTTACTGGTAAATCCAAGGAGGTCATTTGAGGACTTTGTTGCAAAGGAAAATTATGTGAACTGCAATTTATTCTGCGCCAATCATGTAACATTACTGTAGACCATGTCGGAAACTGTGAGGTTGCTCACAGAAGCTTTTGCTTTATGGTGAGGTCCGGGGAACACATCAGGGCTGGGCTTTTACATCCATCAATATGACCAGCACTTGAAGTATTTATTTAGTTGTCCTTTGTCCAGTGTGCTTCTGCTTTCCTCTGGAGGTGATCCTACCATTCATCTTCACTAATATTACCAACTCTAAAAAGCAACATCTGTCATATTGATTGCTCTTAGGGGAATTGAGTGAGAGAAGGGAGAAGGGTTGTAATGTTGACACACACTCATATAACTCATAAAGGGAGTTAAAAAGTGTTCACCAAGCTTTCTCACCTCCCTGCTGATCTAAAGTAATAAGAACGGAGACCGTTCAATACTTCTTGAGTCTTTTTACAAACGGATCCTACATGATTTTCCTTCTCAGCTTTCTTGGGCTTGGCCCAGTGTAACACAGGCCACTCCAGCAGGCTGAAAGGTGGCAGAAAAATGCTCTTGCACTCACTTTTTCTGTTACAAGTTCCACATACTGTAGTGGATAAGACATGATCCCTCTCCAGACCTCTCTAGCCCTTTCGTCTGACCTACATTAAGCATCATGAGTGTAATCGACCACCCATCCACGGACAACCACTTTCAGCTGAGTCCATATTTTTCTAAAAGTGCTTGAAAATCTGGTCATCACTGCTGAACTCAGTGCAGAATAAATTATTATTTTTTTGTCCAGTAAAGGCAAAACATTTATTCAAAAAAGCATGTAATGTGATTATTGCCTAATGCAACTATAATGTAACACTTTAAAAGCATGTATTCATTTATTCATAATATCTTACTGTTATCTATTTCTTATTGCTGTACACTTATCATATATTACGCAACATATATATATATATATATATATATATATATATATATATATATATATATATATACTGTATGCTGTTGCCGCCCAAATTAATACTTTGCACATTTTAAATAGCATTTTCACATTTTAAATGATTTAATGACTGAATTTATCAGTGTATTCAGTCATTAAGCTGTAAAAATAAGTCTGGCAACACCACTGATTATAAATTTAAACTAGATCTACGCAATATGACACCTTATTTAGAAAACGGCACAATGGATTCCAAATGACCCAGCTTTCCTTCTCCAGAATAGCATCCATCTGTCTCTTCCATCTCTAGTTATGTTAGAACCTCACTACTGTCATTTGCAACCCAATCAGACCAAAATACAATATTGACATTATTTTAAATTGGTAGACCAAAATTGCATGAGACAGAGACCTCTGATATAATCAGTGTAACTCCACTGATAATTACCTTAAAGCCTCAATGTGTAGATTGTTTGTTTGTGTAAAACAGCTTTATACCATTAGCATATATTATTTGTAGTAAAAAAGAAAAAATTCTGGTCAAACATCGCAGTATATCTGTTACCATTATCCTATTCATTCTCGGGGTCTCTGGGTCAGATAAGAAGTGGGAAACGTCACAGCATGCATTGCGGTCTACCACAATATTTTTTGATACTACCACTAAGAGTTGCCAAATGTTCCAAGTCCTACACATGAAGTCCTTAAGGCTATTAAGCATGCTGAGAAATTGGAAATCGGCAGGCAGCAGTGGAGGGTGGACAGAAGAGATTGGAGGTGCTGGATAACTGTAGATGAGAACTGAGGAAACGTGACCCTTGACTGGGGACTGGACTAAGATGGCAGAGGGCAGTTATTGGCAGAAGTTAGGTTGCAGAGAAACAGAGCAGTGAGACTGACAGGAGGACTTGACAACTGACAAGACGAGATTCTGCTTTAAATAGACCGGAGCAATTAGGAGAAGCTGGTGAATAATCACGACAGTGCATGGCAGGTGAGGTTAAGGTAATCCAGGTAGACTCATGCTACGTTTACACGTGGCCGGCTATTTTCATAAACGGACATTTCAACCTCTCTGTTTTCAAAAATAACATTGTGCACAGCTGTCAGTTTTCAGAAAAGTGTTATATATATGTATATATATATATATATATATATATATATATATATATATACCCGTGTATATATACCGTCAATGCCGTCAAAAGCATGCCAAACCTGTAGGTGGCAGTGTAACGAGAAGCTCAAGCCCACGTTAGCCAATCAGAATCCCGAAAATAGCAACAACAGCAACGAATCACTTCCTCTCTCTTCTCTTCCTCATTTCCTCGGCTGTCTAACCTCCATTTGTCTCAGTTTACATGCAAACGTGCAAACGAAGTTTTCCAAAATCTCTACTCTGGCCGGAGTTTTTAGGAAGAATTGTTTTCAGAGGCGAATTCTCCGTTTGCGTGTAAACGAAGGGCACAAACAAAGGGAAATGTCTCCGTTTTTCAAAATAACCATGTACGTGTAAACGGGGTATCAGCAGCTATCATGGGGTGCAGAGCCCAGCCATGATATAATATCATGGATATAATATCAAATATTTTTATAGGCATTCATTCCCCCCTCAGGATGAGCTGTAATACCTTAGGGGTTTCCTTTGGTGAACTTTTCATTAAGCGCCATCATCTGGTTAAAATCTCAATAATTTATGATCAAATACCTGTAAAACCAATGACAGTCCCATCAGCCTCAGCTGTAGTTTGTGTTTAGGGCTTAATTAGCTAATGTTAGCATGCTAATGCTGCATTCATGTACAGTAGTGTAGGGAAATTCATGTAAATGTCACCCCAAGTTGAAAGAGAAATTTAGGTACACAACTTGCCAACTTGACATTTAATTACGCAGAAACATGGCAGATGAAAGTAGATGTTGGGTTTATAAGAAACGTTTTATTAATTATAATGTAGAATGACCTCTAACCAGGTGATACATGGACAGCAACTCACGGTTACAACCTAATGCCTTATTACAAATTACATGTAAGCAAAATAATGATATGTATGTAATATTACATACATATCATTCTATTATTATTTTGCTTAGTGACCTAGTTAGAAAAGTTATTAATTAGCTTTATCCCTGATAAGTCAGGTAAAGCAATATTTTAGTGGTTTTAGAGAATGTACTGGTGCAGCAGCAAGCCTGCAACAAAATCACTAACATAAAGCTTCAAACTGGAAATAAATACTGGAACAGTGATCATATCTATATCATTGTCATTGTGAGCATGTTAGCATGCTGACCTAAGCATTTAGCTTAAAGCACTGTTGTACAGCCTTACAGCTGCTAGCATGACTGCACACGAATTGCTAAAGACTACTGGCTACTGCTTTTAACATAAGAGGTTTGTCCATGTATGACTCTTTAACAATAGTACATAATCGTGAGCAGATAGAAGACTTTCCTCTTTGAGTCTGAGGAGCTGACATGACCTGACATTTACCAATGATGCTTTTGACAGCTCTAATGTAGCTCACTGTGACATCCCAACATACTAATAGTACTATCCAAGCGAATAAGATAAGGGCTCATTTTCCTATTAGGAACACTTGCAATAATATAATCATGCAATCATCTCATATAAATTTGTATTTAGATTTAGAAGGATTAGTAGAACAATGTACAGCAGTTAGTTTATCAATGGAGCAATGCAACAGTGCTTTAAAGCTTTAAATACAACACATATTTAGGCAGAAATGCACTGGATGATTTAGAAAGTTATGATTTTCATAGATCATTTTGTCATTATTGCCAACCAGTGGTGAGTCAAACTTGACATGAGCTCTGAAGTGTCGGTAAAGAACCAGCGTGCTATATCTTTCATGAGCTTTCTGAAACAACGGTGCAAAAGCCCTATTCATCTTGAAGCATACTCAGTTCATTAAGCTCTCCATTGGGAATCATATTTCCATATTTGTTAGGTTTGTCATCATGCTGGCTTAATAGCCAGCCTAGACATATGGACACAGGAGAACTAATTAAAACATAAAAATAAAAAATGATTTGGTTGCCTTCAAAAGGGCTCTGTCGGGTATGTAATAATAATACTGGTACAGTCTGCTGGTGGACCAAATAGGTGAAAAAATATGCCAGAGGCTGTGTTACCTGACTGCTAAGCATAATCAAATACAGACAGAAAAAAGACTTTGAAAATGACACTGTATAAAAGATTTGTTGTTTGTGTAATAGCAGCACCAGCATACTTTATGAGCTACACAAGTTTCTAGTGGTTATTATTTAGGGAGAGAAATGACATGGTATTTATGGTTGTACTTGAATGAAGCAAAAACTTTGTCTTCCATCTAAATAAGCACACTCTATGAACACACAAACATATTTTCTGTATAGTGAAGCAAAGACCTTCAAATCCTTCAATACTCCCAGAACAATCATCTAAACTATACTAAACTGCTGACATGCAGAAATGACAGGCATACTGTATGTTATATTTGTTAAGGATTCCCCACAACACAGATAAACCCCTGAGGGTGGTTATGATTGCCAGGGCATCCACAGGCCAAGGCCCCCTGATCCTCTGGGACTCCCAAGTCACATCAGCCTGCAAGACAGATTGTGGTTCTGACCTCAGACTGTGTTTTGGTCTCTGCAATAAGCAGGATGTTCCCTATGCACAGGCTGTCAAGTTGCACACTTTGGTATTCTGCTCAGTTCAAAGTGAGGCTCATGTGACCATTGAGAGAAAAAAGTACAAAATAGTTTTTCCCAATTCTACCTTCTACCTATCACTTTAAATTATTGAATTCAAATTATTAAAGTAAATTGTGATTATGATGACAATTCAGGTTTGTGTGTGTGTGTGTGTGTGTGTGTGTGTGTGTGTGTGTGTGTGTGTGAGTGTGTGTGTCAAACTGCTACGAATTAGCTAATCTCAAGCACCTGTGCCTGTCTAACTGCAGTCAATGGTTACCATAGTGATGGTTCCTGCTAAGTGACTGAGAGAAATCTCATAGAAAATGAATTGAGGCGCACCTCTCAGACTTCTGCTTCCCAGTCAAAAACCATAAGTCCTATCGCTTTTATCTTTTACCCTAAGAGGTAAGACACTCTAATAAACACATTGTGTGAAATGTGTTTGTGTAGTGTCAGAAATGTGAGTATGGGAGCAATTTACAAAACTAGTACTGTCTGCTTGTGTCTAGAAACGTTTGGATTCAGTTAGCATTGTTTTCTATTGGGCAGTTAAATGGAGTTCATGTCACTTTCATGTGTAAATCCGTTTGCTTCCATTTAAGGTGATGTAGGTAGGATTGTGAAGATCCAGGCCTTAGCCAAAGAATTTGAACATCGGCAACTTTTCAGTCCCTCCCCCCCTTTCTGCTAAAACCCAAACGGTCTCCTAAGCCCCTCCCCCCACAAGGGAGAACGAATGTGTGTGCATGAGCAGTGATTAACACGCAGTTAGACATCCGCCCTGGCTATGATTGGAGCATCTGAACAGGGAGCTGTGGACTTTTGCAAATCGCAATTATTTATTTTTTAATTACCAGCTTCATATAGTTCTACTGGAACATAGGGTCGGTTTCAGTAAATTAAAGAAAGTTAGTTTTATAAGGCTTACCTACTGCACCTTTAACATGTCTGCAACCAGCGCACATTTTCCTTCATTTTGACATAAAATGAATGAGTAAAAGCAAGATTAAAATATTGTTTTAGAAGTTGTTAAAGCTTCTCCCCGCTGTATGGTGTGATGTCATCCACTCTAGCTCCAGAACACAATAATGTAAAAACTGAAAAAGGCATTTCACTAAGCTTTAAAGAATGTACAAAAGATATGTTACATGTTGACAAAAAATGTCATGGAAAATGTTTAATATTTCTGAAATTATAAAAGTTATGAAATTTGTGAATATAAACAATTGATTCCTAATTGTGCTAAATTTCCAGTAGTTAAGTGCCAAAAAAATATAAGAAAAATAAATATGTAGAAGAACATATGTTGTGAATGCTTCCAACATTCACACCAACATTTCCCATTTCCAGAGAAAGATAACAGGAACTAGTTAAAAAATATACATATCACTACAAAAATACACAAGTCCTTTACGTAAGTCATTTACGTGTATGCAATTCTTGGGGTCGGCAGGGATTCAAAACTCAGCAGCATTAACTTCCTTTTGGCCAACCAAATTCTATTGTAGGCTCTACCATCTAAATGAGGCTAACAGCACTTAAAGCGTGAATTATACTGGCCGTTCCCAACCTGGCGCGCGCCATCGTGACGTCAAAATGACGTAGATCTTGCTGGCATGCCTGGATTTATAGCGCGCGAGCCGAGGTCGCGCACCACTCTTTTTTTTTCAGCAGCGCGCAACAAAGCGGAAACAGGAAGCATAAACGAGCTCCTGGGCAACCGGATGCCAGGACTCTCAGAGTGACTGCAAGTCTCTTTTGTAAACTTACTGGGTTAAGATGAGTTCTTTTATGGCGAATGAAAGGCTTGATCCGACAAAGTAGGTCATTGAATCAAATCAAAGCATTGACCGCAATGCTGCTGCCAGTTCTGCCGTTGTTTATCTTTTTCTTCTTCTTCTAGTCCGTAGAAAGAGCAAAGTCGGTAGCCTTTCCTCATTAGCGCCACCTCTGTTAGGACTGCAACTAGTGTCGCGACCACCAGCGCGGGTATAAATAGTTACGGCGATTCCATGACATCACATTTGCGCTCGCCAGCTGGGCTGCGGCCAGTATAATTCAATAGATTGAACATTGAAGATGCAAAGTGCGTGCTCTGTGCGCAGAAAATGGAATCCGTCTCAGCTTAATAGAATTGACTTTGAAAAAGCCAAATCACTTGATTTAACAAGTTGAGTGTGTTTATACAATGAAAAATAGTCAAATATCACTTCCATGAGGTTGTTCTCACAAGCAGTGAACTTGGCATTTCATATTCCTCACAGCTATAGCATTGTTCAAGCTGCATGCAGAGTTATGTTATGTTCATTCTAATACTGATAAACATAAATTACATTTCTTTGCCTTAATGATTATTAATACCACCATATAATACACTAAAGTGGTCAGGTTGGGAACCTAGGTAGGTTTATGCATACTTCTCCTAGTTGCATTTAGTGTTGCTTGAAATATGAGCAATGCTTTTTAACGGGAGCTAAAGGTATACCTTAAAAACAAGTACATTCCCAGGGATTACCGGGTTAGTGTGCTTCCAGGGACAGAAAATGTTTCATTTTTGGAAAAAAGTATGAATCCCTACTTGACACTGCATCTACACTTTGCCATTGTTGGAAAGTTACTAAGTACATTTACTCAAGTACTGTACTTTAGTACAAATTTGAGATCTTTTCATGCCACTTTCTACTTCTACTTCACTACATTTCAGAGAGAAATATTGTACTTTTTGTGTCAGCTGAGTTGTCACTGAAAACCAAACGAATCATATTTAATTACATATATAACATAAGATATTGCCACTTATATTAACACGGCCACTGGATATGTTAAATATCACCCGATATCCCACGTCGAGGGGAGCTGCTGAGAGATGTTAGCAGAAATCCACACTGGTCATGCTGCATTACACATGCTGGCCTGCTGTCCTCATAATCTCCATGCCATCTGGTGGAGAACCTCACTGTCCCCCTGCACCTCTGGCACATCAGTATTCCTCTCACACTGAGCCAGGGAGACCAGTGTGTGTGTGTGTGTGTGTGTGTGTGCAACATTCCTTGGAAACATAAGAGTCAACACCGGTGAGGATTAATCGGCTGACTACAGGGCCCCACCTTCAACAAACCTGGCCCATTTCAGGTAATGAGAACACTTACTTTTTAATCTTCTTCATTTTCGTCCTTGCTTGTGTGCGTTGCCGCCCCCACACAAAGTCAGCATCCTCTTATGTGGATCCACAATTGTGACTTCATGCATTCGTTAAGCCTGGGCTAAAATCTCCTGTTGCCATTGACGTAAAAGCAGAAATCCTTTCATGATCCTGAAAACATACGTTTCGGAAAATGTGTATTTTCATCCCTATTAAAGTCCTAAATGACGTGAAACAATGTGACATGAAAGTCATATTCTTTCATTGACTGAACCGTGCCTGAAGCTTATTCACAGTGTTCACATTTCCCCTGTCTTCATTACAGTAACAGCTATAGTTAACCAAGTCATCGCAGCTTCAGGCGGGTCTTCTCTGCGTCCCTTGGCTCCGTTTTTCAGAAGAAGAACCCAGTCAGCGTAAGATTGCGACTCTCTCGACTGGTGCTTCAAACAGTGTTTCAGGCTTTTAGTACGAGCTGTGATCAAAGGCCGATCCTTTTTTCTCATATCCGCATGGCCTCTCATTAGCGCCACACTAGGAAAAGATTTCTATCATCAATCTATCATTGCATCAATGTGTCCAGTTTTAAATTGGACTACAACAGTGGTGTTTAGGATATATGTGTCATACTTTATGGTGTGCCTTAATATTGGTTATTGCATGTATATGTAGTTTTTGTTAAAGTAAGAAGCTCAATTAGGTTAAGAAGACCAGTTAAACCTGCAAAACCATTTTCTTTGGCTATTATGAGACAGTGAAAACAAGTTGTGAACACAACATTGACAATTTTTAAGTTGATATGCCAAACAGTTGCTTATTTACACATCCAGCAGTTACATTAACATTCAGTGTTGGGTCTTGCACTGCAGGGTAAATGTAAATCTGTAAACAAGAAAATTCAGTAAAATGTGTGGTGAATATTGTCTAGCCAACACAATATGCATTTAGAATCCTAAATGTTTTCTATTGATGGTAATTGTTTGTTTCCAATGCAGCTGTCTTGGTACAATTATCCCTGGAAGATCAATAAAGTTTGTTTTAATCTTGATAGAAACCTTCTTATAAACTCAAGATGGTTCTATTCTGCAGCGCAGTGATGAAGAAGTCTCAATATTACCCACTTGTAAGTCCTGTACAACTTACCTCACCAGCAGTCATTGCAAACCTGAAAGGGAGGGAATCCAGTTATGCTGAATTTGATGTAAATGAAGCAAAAATAAAGAATTGTATTTGACTTGCTTCATTTCCATCCACAATGCTCATGGCCATTGTTATAATTCAAAACAGTGAAGTTGATCTTTTGTGTTTATAGCCTATAGATACAGGATACAGTGCATCATGGGAATTAAGGAGTATAGACTGAAATAACTTTTTCTTCACATACACAATGATAGTGCTCCATTACCAAACCTTTAACTATTATCCTCCGCTCAGTTCATTCCACTTCATTGTTTTTAAAAAGCTGCCTATATCTGAAACTAAAATGAAAGCTAAACTTAATTAGCGTGGCCGTTTTTAGGTTTGGGTTATGGGGGATAGCTTAACATGTACGTGATTAAATCCAATGCATGCTACAGGTGTCGGTTGCCATGGAGATAAAGGGAAAACTGAAATTCAATTTTGCCCTAACCTTGGCATATTTTATATTAGATGTGATTTGAACTAGCCTGGTTGACACCAGACCCTTCTTAGTTGTAACTGAGAGTGGGATTGGGCAAGCTTCATTCGCAGCGCATTTCACCAACGGACGCCGCTCAAATGCCTCTGGGTGCAATTGGATAGTCCTTCAACCAATCAGACCAACGATCTGGGTTCAACGGGTTGCTGCGCTTCGGTGGCCGTCATGTTGAATGTAAACAAAAAGCTGCTTGCTGTTGCTGTGCTATCGTCATCGTGTAAAGCCCGCCTCAACGGTTGTGATTGGTGCCTCGATTTGGAAAAATTGGAAATGGGCTTGAATGGGCTCTTGGCCAGACGGACTTGCAGAGCAAATCTCAAATTTGCCGGAAATTCGTCAGGGTTTTCCCAGGCTAGATTTGAACTTCTTTGGTGTTTATATTGATTATCAGTATATTTAAGGCAACCATTTACAAACAAGCATAGACATTCTTCATATAAAAAAAATAAATTTTGATTGAGATGAACAAAGCCCTTACTTAACACTGTTATCTTAGTCTTTATTTTGTCACAATTGTATGTCAAATATATATACGTCTATATGACATATATTATATGACATATATAATTTCATTTCTTTACAATAGAGAAACAACATAGAGATGACACACTATTTTGGTTTCTAAGTAGAAGCTCCTTTTAAATAGTGGCATTTTTTTCAATACACTGTTTAAGTCAAGCTCCCACTCAAGTCACGGTTTTGTTTTCCTTACTGAGTCACATTTATTCACAATGTGTTTGTTCGTCTTTGTTTCTTTATAATTAGTTGTTTCATCTGCAGGTCAATCTGTTTAAGTTCCTTCAAAATCGACAGCCATCTGTTATTGTGTGGCCACACAGATGGTCCCACCTGCTAATCATCCTGTGCCACCAGCAAAGGTATACAGTTATTGGAAAATAGTGTATTTGAAGCTTTACAGACTTAATCCAATCAGCTTGTAGAGGGCTTGGCATAAGCGTTTCCAGTTCCTCTGCAGCTTGGTCCTTTGGTGGCCAAGGAGTGGCTTGCGCCTCCATACATGAGGGACCTCTGACCTTGGCACAGTCCCTGGGCTTCTCTTTGGCCTGCTGCCTTCAAACCCTTGGTCCCACTGCCTGTGTGCAGAACTCTGGCAGAATATTTAACACTTTTCCCTTCTGACTCCTGCACAGCCCCAGCCTCGAGAGTGTTTGTGTCACCGTGGTGGATCTCGCCGTGAGACCCAGACATTTTCATGTAGCTGGAAAGGCTTTTCTGTTTTAATTCCTGCGCGAGTTTCACACTAATTTCAATGGAACAGGTTGTTTGTGCAGAGCTGAGATTCTTCCCCGACTCCAGTGTAACTGTGATGGTGGCAGGAGGGCTAACACTGTTGGGTATAACACCAGTTGCCAGCACGACAGTCTCACAGGGCAGTGAGGAAGAATCGCTGATGGGCACCGCTGTCTTACCGGCCGGCGCGGGGTGCCACTTGAGGAGCCCCCCTTGGTTCCGCTCACTGGTGTCCACATTCCCCGCCTCAAAGTCACACGCTTGGAGTGAGGGGATGATGGGCACCGAACGGGTGTGCAGGGAAGGTGGAAGGTAAGTTGTTCCCTTATCAAGACGGGTGCACGGGACTTCGGTCCATCCCTTTCGGGCTGCCAAGTGAGAGAGTGAAGTCCTGTCGAGAAAGGCACCGACCTTTCCACTAGCAGAATCACACCTTCAGGCAGAAGACAGAATAGAAATGGCAGGGTGAGAAAGAGAGACCAAGTCATTTAATATTATGACCTTTAAGTCCGAGACACTCATTTCCTAAGAGCAATAAAAGAGAGCGAGTACTAAAGAATATGGAGATAAAGCTGCCATTCTTTTGTGCTTTTTACCATTTCATTCCCCTTTATTGTTCTGAAAAAAAAATCATCTTTCACCAACACGATTATTATTTAGGAATTGTTCGTTCATAATCTTGTGTAATTATTTATAATCCTTGGCATGGGCAGTCTGTATTGTTGCTGCATGAATGTTTAACTGAGAAATTCTTCTCTCATGACTTATCGGAGATTTAAGGCTTTAGCAACCCAGCTGGTGGATTCTTGACCCTGGCCTGTGTGAGTATGTGGTAAAATGCGTCTCCCTTGAACGTGTGATGAAACATTTATCTCTAATCAAACTGACATGTTTATAAAGTGACATGTGGGGTGAATGGTGTGTTTGTAGGTGTGAGAGTCTCACCGTGTACGTTTGCATGATGACGCATTCAACCATCACGTATGAGTGAGGTATCACGAATCAGTGCCGACAAGCTTGAAAGGCATCATGTTCAATATGAAAATAATACAGCAGAGCAGGGAAACTTATCCAGAGTCAAGTGGGTAAGTTTGTATAGGAGTTGAATGTGCACAAGAGTTAATATTGTTACTGAAGACTCAATTCACATTTAGAATCACCCCGACAAAGCCTTAGGAGACAGCCAGTGTTATTGTCAGCCTTCAGAGACTGTTTGTAGCATAACCAAGTTTAAATAATTGAATTACTTTCCCACTCCTCCCTCGGTATTAGAAGGGCGAATGCAAGCTGGAGGTAAATCCAGCAGATCAAAACATATCTAAAAATAACTCCCAAAGCAAATTTGCCTTCAATTCTGTCCTTATCTGTGATGGGTAAATATATGTTTTGACACTGGATAATGAAACTGACAAATCCTGTGGGTATTTGTTGTCACAAAATGGAAAACATATTTTCGTTTTTTTTTTTAACACTTTCTTCTGCACTCTGTGCCTCCATCTTTCCTTCGCTGCACTCTCATCATCTCTGCACAATCTTCCTTCTTCCCTCACTTTCCCCTCTCTCGCTCTCTCACTCTCCTTTCGAGCTCCCATTTCTCATTCTCAGAGATGAGAGGATGTATCCATGGCAACAAGGGAGAGGTGGGTGCTTGAGGAGGAGGAGGGGGTTGGTAGCTTGTTGTATGGCTGGTAAGTCGAGAAAAATGCCATCTCAACCTCCTGTAGGCCAGCAAAATATACTTGACTGATGGATCTGCAAGGGAATTATCAATGGCTAATGAGATCTTAATCCTTATCCCCAAGAAGATAAGAAGCCCTCTCATTTCAGCGCTTCTCCTAAACACATGAAAACGCTATGCTAGGTTAAATTGCCTATAGCTTACAAGATTCTGCCTTTGTGATTTTAAAAAGGAATTCTCATTAGTTTCTTCAGCACTTTGTTTATTTGTTATTCTTTGTGTACACATACGTGTGTGTGTGTGTGTGTATTAAGAGGGAAACTGTTATGTCCTGGAGGATCTCCCCGCACAACCATTTGAAAGAACTGCAGAGCTCCATGGAGCTTTGTTTAAAAATGTAAATTATGGAAATAGGTCACATAAAGAGTTTGGCAGCTTGCAGTGCATCTTACAAGCCACTGCAGCGCTCAATCAGGTTGGCATGCTAATAAAAACATTGCAAGGCACTTTTAAGTGTGTGGAATGCACGAGGGACACTACTGCTTTAATGACAAACGTTTCTGAGAACAGTGACATCGCTCAAGTTGCACATGCTGACAGCAAATTAGGCTGTTCCTGAGTCATATGCTAAATAGGACTGTCTTTCTCAGGCTTGAATATGCTGTCTTCTGCATCTGTAAATAAAACCTACAATAATGTAATGCTTTTAGTGCTACTTGTTGAAGAGAAAAATGCCAGCCTTACATTATCCATGTATTCTTCTTGAACAGCGAGAGATAAATGTTTTCCAGCATATGTTACGTAACAATCAATCTTATTTATAATCTGAAGATTGTTGAGGCAAAAAGAATGGATTCAACTGAAATACTTTGTCTCTACATGGATCATATCCTCCCTCCTTGAGGACACGGGCCAACATCCCTCTTTGATAACAAACGTGTCAGGGAGGATTTCACATCAAGCTATTTTTCTGAACCCATGCCAGTGAGGATCATCAGACTGTACTTTTGAAATGTGTTAGTTATTTTTAGCCCCCAGATAGCCAACTGGCGAGAGGTGGCTCTGCCAAAAGTCCTCCCTGCTTTTAATGCTTCCTGAAACAGCGGCAGTAGCTGTGCTTCACTTTTGATAGCCATGAAAATAGGGCAACTCGCTGTCCTTACTCGACATCAGGACGGGCATGATGAAAATTAAAGATGTGCTAATGCCTGAAATGAATCTTTTGCAATATGTAGTCTTGTTCTAGAAGGCTGCAATCACCCAATAATGCTCCATGTTCAGCTTGTTTAGATGGAGCATTAGCCAAAATCAACCCATTACGGACATCTTGAAATAAAACCCTGCAGATAAAACATATTTTCATTCACAGCAACAACCCAATGGCAAGTGTAGGGAGGATTACACACAGACTCGTTTCCTGGACTTCCACAGCACCATGATACTGTTGAGCAGTTGGGATCAAGTGGGTTCTCCAAATTAATTGTGACGGTCCCAGTTGAAGGAGGGCACAGCAGATCTCATTTATTTCCCCGGATCAGATTTCATAAGCTACTTCGCGGATTTGAACTGTGAGTGTTTCAGTTATAAACTCATTTCTCCCAAAATTATCCTTCTGCCACTCCAACTTAACTTCAGTTAGTCCGGGGTTCAGTATAACTGAACCGGCTATCTGACATCAGTGTAGAAAGGGGCAAACACAATTTCCTCTTTGAGGATCACACAAACACGACAAAACTAACAAAAAAAGAAAGAAAAAGTTTCACCTTCTTATGGACTCCATGTCTGTTGAATCGTCCTCCTGCAAGTGTTTGTAGACCAGGCCGTTCACTCTGGATCCATCAATGAGATTCGTCGATATTTTGTGTTTCCCTCTGGAAATGGGTGGGGTCCTGAAGTAATTAGTTTCCCTCTGTTGTCGGGCAGGACTAAGTGAAAGGGAACTACTCCTGTAACCAGAAAGGAAAGTAATAAGGGGGGGAGGGGCTGAATTTTACAGATTTAAGATACTATTTTAAAAAAGTTTCACAAATTTAAACAGCACACACTAATTCATGTACTGTATCAAATGTATCTCATCTTCTGTGTCCATTGATGTATAATGGACTGGACTGGATTGACCTTTGATGTTTGTTTAAGTGGGAAAAAAACATATTCCACATACAATTGACTGTGTACATTAATGACCTTGGTATTGAAGTGTAAGCTTCAGACTGGGGTTGTGAAAATAATAGTAATTTACCAATGCAAATTACAAACACATTAAATAATTTCTCATGGCTCAATTAAACAGAAGAGAACAAGACTCAAGAGTCTGCAGCCATGCTGGCAGCTCTGTGAGGCTGCACTTGAGCTAAATCTTATCATCTGCATGCTACAATAGGTTGTTCACAGTGACAATGCTAACATGCTGGTGATTAGCAGGTAATATTTACTAGGTTCATCACCAGTTTAGCCTTGTTAATTAGTACAAACTACAGCTGAGGCTGATGCCAATGCCATTAGTTTTGCAGGCATTTGGTCAGATCATTCTGATATGCTGCATTATCGGGGTAAATTGAAATTTGGACCTGATGATTGAGATTAAAGTCAGAGGATCACCAGAATCAAGTCATTACATTTGATCCTCTATTGACAATCCATCTAACACTTTCCTCGGAACCATACAGGTGAAACTAATGGTTGCTCTAGAATCACCAAAAGCAATATGATTCATCCTCTGGGGACCATGAATGACCAAGAACAACCAGCATTGCAATCCATGGAGCCACAAAGCTTGAATGGCTAAAAATGCAAGTACTTCTGGAACACAGCTGTACTGCTCCTTTAAGGCTACTGAGCTCTATAAACTGCCGTCCTTGATAAACTGCTTGACTAGCATCAAGCAGTGGTTAAGTGACAACTATTTGCTGCTGAACCTAGATAAGACAAAAACACTAATTATTGCCTCTGACAGTAGTGTCCCACTGATTAAGCAGCATATTGGTGCTTTAGGCTCGTCTAAGGAATTTAGGTGTTGTTTTTTATTCTGCGATGTCCTTGGAGCTTTACTCCAAACAGTCACTCAGAAACTGCTACTTTCAACTGAGGAACGTATCAAAACTCTTTGGTGTCGAAGATTGAATTGGAAATGATCGTCCATGCTTTTATCTCGTCTCGTTTAGATTATTGTAACTTTTAACTCACAAGCAAAAGAGCGCACATCACACCTGTTTTGGCATCACTTCACTGATTACCAGTTCATTTTAGAATTAATTAAAAAATTCTGGTCCTTACTTTTAGAGCCTTGCACGGACAAGCTCCTCTTTATATGTCTGACCTGATACAGCGTCACACTTCTTCCCGGTGTCTGAGGTCATCAGGTCAGATGTTGTTAGTGATCCCCCACACTCATTTTAAAACCAGAGGGGATCGATCTTTTCAGGCAGTGGCACCCAGGCTGTGGAATGCACTGCCGCTCTCTTTATGTTGTTCAAATGCTGTTGATTCTTTTAAAAAGCAGTTGAAGACTTGGCTATTCAAAATGCAATTGGGCTTTTATGGCTGTCTGATTTTATGTACCTATGTTTTCCTTGTATTCTGATGTCTTCTATTTATCATTTTCCAATTTAGCACTGTGATTTTTATCTGTGAAAAGTGCTATATAAATAAACTTTACTTACTTACTTAGAACTACCTTTTTGCTGAAGCTTGAAAGCCTCCTGATGTCAATACAATTGTATATTTATTCTTATTTCTACACACATGAAAATTACCAGAATATAGATATATTGCTGCCGTGAAGGATCGAAGCACCTGTGGTTCCTGTCTAGGCACACTGTTTTTAAATTGTTCTGTGGGCAGCAGGTGGTCGACTTCAAAGCAGATCCCTGTACCTCTGCAGCAATATAAAGCCATGACATCAAATGTGAACCAAAGTTATTCTGCACTATACTACAATCTGATGTGTATATCATGCAAGGTCAAGCAACTCCCACAGCACGTGTGGGACATGGAAATATGAAAAATAGTGTTCAGTTTATTTGGCATTGCGGCAGCCACACAAATATGTTGAAGTGTGTTTAGTAATCGAGATGTCCAAACTTTAAGATTTTCTAGCTTGTCCTTAAACTGAACTTCCTCATTCCTTTTAATTCATGCAGTAAACTAAATAGTCCAGTAGACCTCTTAATAATAACTGTGCAAAAAAGATTTCAGCTATAACAATTTCCAAATGTCCGTGGCTGTGGAAAAATAAGCCTTCACCAGCATTAGCATTTGTATTGACTGATGTAAAAAGTTGATATGAATAAAGCTGAATTATGTCTGTTTTGTTGGCCGATTTTTTTGAAAGCTGGAAAAATCCAAATATATGCTATCACCAGGGTGTTGTAATTATTGAATGTTAAGGTCTAAAACTGAAAGGCAGCTGCTTATCTCTACAATTCACCAACAAATGTACATCCTCCTGATGTTAAATGGGTAAGTCTGGCTGTGAGAGTAATCCAGTACATATTTTATTAAATCCTTCACTGTTTGTGCCTCTTTCGGACATATCAGAGAGAGTCAGAAACGACAGAGGAGACAGAGGAGGATTACATGTGACACAAGTAAACACCCTTCTCAACAGAACCAGCAGGATACCCTGACACAGCACTTAAATAATGTAGGCCTATGCATGTGAAACACTCTAGTCATGTCTGTGTTTGCTCCATAGTCCTTTCTCAACACCCACTGGATGGATATTTTTTTTTTACAGACAAACATTCTACTGATTTTAATGATCCCTTGGCTTTTCCTCTAACTCCATTCATTTATGACAAAATAGCCTACCTGCAAAACTACTATTCCCATTAGCCTTAAATGCACTTTGTGTTTAGTGCTAATTAGCAAATGTTAGCATGCTAAAAAAAACTAAACTACGATGTTGAACATTGTAAACATTATATCTGCTAAACATCAGTATGTTATCATCATTGCGAGCATGTTAAGCATGTTAAAATACTAAACTCCGATGGTGAACATGGTAAGCATTATATCTTACATCAGCATGTTAGCATCATCTTTCTGAGCATGTTAGCATGCTAAAATACTACACTACAGCAGTGAATATGGTAAACATATCTGCTAAACATCAGCATGTTAGCATCGTTATTGTGAGTATGTGAGGATGCTAAAATACTAAACTACAGCAGTTAATATAGTCAACATGATATCTGCTAAACATGTTATTATGCTAAAGTTCAAAACACCACTGTGCTTAAGTGCAGCCTAACAGATGGAAACCCTAACCCTAACTCTTTTTTTGGTTTAAGAGCATCTATTTTTTTGTCTTACTCTTATGTCTATATTTTCAGTGATTTATGTGATGTGGTGATTGTTTAAGCAAAATCCCAGTTCAACAGATATACTGTGCATTGAAGCATGTTAATCAATCTACACATGCTCATACCCAGTGATAAAGCCTTTGATTCACAGGTAACCTTTTGCAGCAGTATTGATGGGCCATATTTATATGCTTTTATGGGGCATTTCTCCTGATAGCTCAAAATGTGGTCCACTTTTCTCAGGTCAATAGCTTAAAGCATCTCAACATCATCCATCACAGCCTAGTTCTCCCCTGCCTCTTCCTACTCTGAGAACAAGCTGAACAGGTGATTGACTCAGCTGCCCTCCAAGAAGCACCTGCATGACACTGTGGAGAATAAATAAAACAGAGCGAGTTGGCACCCTCCCTGCAGCCGCACATGACAATCTTTTGGAACAAACTTTCCTCGACACAGCAGCGGTCCATTCAAACAGAGTACAACTGCCGCCTCAGTAAGGTTTTCAAAAAAGTTGTCATCATAGTCAACCAGACATCTAAAAACTCCCTCTGCCTGTACACACACAACCTCTGAGTTCCCAATTATCTCTGCAAACATAGCTGCCTCTGTAATGATTATTCATCCTGTACTGTATGTCCTCACTTCATAAGGCTGAACGTTTTTCTAATGCACACACAATAATGTAATACGACTTTACAAAAATATGCTTTATGCACAGCCTGTTCTCAGAACAGTTACAACCCTCTTATCCAAAACTGCTTCCAATGCTGCTCACCGCCACCAGATCAAGTAAAATGTAGACATTTACCATCAATCAATTAGTGATTTGCCAACAATGACTGTAATAGGTGCTAAGGGAAATACATTTTTGTGAAATGACTTCTTTCACGTTGTGTGTCTGAATGTCATTAACTTTCAAGTGTGCCTTCACCCATATCATCAAAGCAAATGAAGCTTTTCTGTAAACATCCCAGATAGAGCCACTGTAGCACGCTCTATACCCACATCCCTGTGTTCTTCTGAGGATTTAAAATGGCAGCATTTAATACTGACTGCTGTGAGCACAAAGCACAACTGCTTCCGAGATCCCTCGTAGCAAGATGTTAATTTTGTTGAATCTTCTGTCATTTGAAAGATGGTATGAAAGGAATTTGGTTCAATCAATGTTTAACTCTGCACATTCAAATTTGCTTCTACTCACAGTATGTCTCCTCTTCCCTATCCGTGTGCAATTCAGAATCTGCCTGAGCACACAGTTAATCCCATTCCATGTAAATAAAGCCATCTTCTTTCCCAACTATTTTAAAAGACTCTAATTTTCATTTAATTAAACTAGATATACCAATAATCCTCTATATGTTGTACCATATTACAAGATGATTACATTTCTCACTTGGCTGACTGTCATATCTGGATATAGTGAAATATATGAAAAAAGAAAGAAGAGGATGTCGCATTGTCACCTGAAGTGTTTCCCTTTAGATAGCGCTCTGCTGAGAATAGGTGGGGTTACTGTTGATGTGCCTGGTGCCACGCTGTTGCCCTTAACAGATGATCCGTGAGAACCGCAGCTCTGCAAAACATAAAGAAGTAGAATAGTGCATACAGGGACATGGTAATTGTGCCTTCAGGATGTATCTTCCTTAGTATACTGACGCTATGAGAAAGCTACTTTATTATAGTTAAGCTTAGATTAAAAAACAAGATGGTTAGGTGTAAGCGATTATGTAAGTCAACACAGGAAATAAGCTCAGGGTATAATACATAATGCTGGGGATACAGTAGGCCTATGTGGCTTAACAGCAAGTCCCCAACAAGGTTTAAGTCCCCAGTCAGGTTGAGGATGTTCCCTCAATGATGTATCCCACCCCTTTAGTCAGGCAGAGTGTCTTTAATTACACTTTACATTTTAAACTGCAGATTAGGAGGGGACACTTTGTGAATAAACTCCACCATGGCCCTCACAGCACTCCGGCTGCAATAAAGAATTAATCCCACACAAGATTACATTAATTGTTTCCTAAAGAATTCCCCCGCTCCATTCTTTCCCTCTATTCTTATCAAAATTAACACCCTTATCTTACAACAGGCCCGAGACAGGGCTGTGGCACAGCGGCCATGAATGCACTGCCCCTTTCTCTCTGTCTGATTGGACATCCTTAAAGCAACTGCATGTGACTTAGAGCCAGTTCAGGGTTCTCTTGTCCGATAAGCCTCTTTTTCTCCCTTACACCCCTGACTCCCAGAGGGGGCTGTTACTTCTGTTCACTAGTTGTGCGAGAAAATAGGATCATTTTGGCCACCCTCTCTTATACCCTGCAGGTGGAGAATGGATCACTTTCTGTAACAATTACCGCTGCAAACTTTCCCAGAGGATGGTATCCATGTCAGAGGATAAAATAAATAGCTTGTGGCAGACAATGGCAGACCTGTATGGTGTAACCCATTTCACTTGTTCCCTCCTATCTCACTTTTCCTTTGTTTTATGCCACTTGTGAAAACCTTGGATAAACACAATTTGGATTTATTTCAAGGGGAGAAAAAGGGAAAATACAGGAGCTTGACAGAAACGGAAAAACATCTATCAATGTGTTGACTATCAACGGCATAACAAGGAGAAAGGTAAAACCTATGCATTCAGAGCAGCATTAATGCTCCTTGGATTACCATCAAATCACAGGTCTTGAACTGTGCATAATGGAATATTTGACCATTCTTCATGAAGGACATTCCTTGAGCTAGCAGCAGCACAAACCACCACCAGCTGTAGTTTACTGCTCAAACTGAGCAATGTGCCAACGTGACTAAAACACAATTTTGGCTCTACCTGACCAAAATGTTAATCAGCCGTTTTAGAATTATGTGCTGACGTGGACATTAGCATTACATTAGACAGCTTTATTATTTTTTTTTAAAGCTGCACTGGCCTGTCCTTTTATTAATCATGGAGTTACCTAAAGAAGATTTCATATCATCCCCACTGCTGTCACAACACTTGCTAAACAAGTGGCTAATATTCATCCTCCCTTTTATGTTTAACCCTGGTTAATTCTCTGATGGCACTGTGCCTTCTGTTGTTTTTTTAAAAGCTATGATAAAAAAAATATATATATATTTTAACGATCTAAGCGCACGGCGTGAAGCGCCTGGCGCGTTTAGGGTGTACGAATGCACTTTTGCTAGTTTAGTTTGCTAGAAAAAAGGGTCTGTGCGCCAGGCGCATGGTTCAAAAGGGTTGTACTCAGTGTCTTAATTAATCATAGGTGTGTTTTGGGCGTAACATGCACCAAACCAATCAGAGTGTCATCTCCCATTCCCTTTAAAAGCCAGGCGCGTTTGGACCTTGGCGCATTGCTATTATGATGGCGGATTTGCTAAGCAGGAAGGAGAGATTTTCAGGAGAAGAAACTGATCTGCTCGTGCGTGAAGTGAAAGCACCAGTAACCACAATGACATGTAATGCGCTGTTAAAATAACAATAAAATGCTGCGTTATTGACTTTAGACCAGGTTTTTGTTGGTCAATGATGCCGCAATCATTTTCCGCTGCTCAAGATAGCAACACGCCAAGAATGCACCTGAACACACCTCCCTGTAAGACCAGCACGCCCACGGGCGCACATATGGGTGCAGGTTCATTTGCTATTTAAACGTCGGTGGCGCTGGACGGGAAATTGACAACTCTGTCAGTCATAAACTAGCAAAGACACTTGCATTGGGCTTTGCGCCGCGCTGATCCGGGTACAAGATAGGACTATAGTTTTTATGCACATGAACTTGCTGGACATACTGTATTTCAAACTTTCCTTTTAATTTGAAAATACTCAAAGGGAGAGCAGAAAGCAAATTCCTGCACCTGTCCAATGCTTGTTTATTTAAACCTTTCAGATATTTTTTTCTTTTTTTTACAAAAATAATGATCCTTTGCTTAGCTACTTCTGCTAGTTCTTTTTGCACATCTGATGACATAATTAGAAATCATCTTTAAAAAGAGTTAATTTTCAATAATTGGCGCTTCCCTGGTGTAAATCTTGTCATGTAGAAAGAAACCTTGGAGTATTGTAAAATTGACTTTGGTGTTATAGAACCCAGCCTTGTGTCACACCAGAGCTTTTACTAAAATATCTTGAGGTCGTATTTTCGTGGATTTTCATTCACGAGGCTCTGTTCTGTGGCCCTTATCATTCTTTATGCCCATAAAGTATTCATACTGTATGCTCACCAGTAGCCTTGCATCATTCCCGAGGGTGACCCAGTCTCTTCTTAGAGTACGGCTAGTTAGTTACCTCCAGCTTCCAGTTTTTCTAGTCTTGTCTTCCCAGCCTGTGTGCCCCTATTCTTTCATGTTGGTGCATGTCTGTTTCAGTGCAGTGTCCCTCATGGGTGTCCACCCTATCTCTTTGTATTTGAGACACAATCTTAATGCCACAGAGGTGTTGAATCAACTCTCAGAGGAGGCAGAAGTTGTTTAACAATGCAATTACATATCTCCTTTCCCTTAAAAGTGCATCGAAACAAGTCATGCTATTCTATCATACAGTATATGACTCATATATAATGCTTAACAGGTCTGCATATTTACAGTTAAGTGCAGGAGTGTAGCTATTCAAATTGACAGATGGAGGGAACATATGCACAGGAATGGTTCCAGATGTGCAAATATGTATAGGTATTTGCGATGACAGATGGAACAGACAGACATAAAGATCTACAAATGCTGCATGAGCCAGGGCAGGTCTGCAGATAAGTTGGATATAATAGTTCAGGGCTGTTAAGTACACATAGTATAGAGGCAGTGCAGGTGCCCAGGTGTCTATTTTAAAAAGGTGCCAAGGGTTTAGTAACCTGAGTTGGCTCAGTCCTGGAGCATTGCTGCAGAGAGCATTGTGTAACAATGATGTCAGCATATACTGTATAAGTCTTTGCATTGCTACTCAGCACACCTTGAGGTAAAATGTATTGGTCTATAATGGCTGGAGTTCAGAAAGTTGAAATATTTTTGGGGGAGGTTAAAGATACTTGAGTGGCACATCAGTTTATCATAGAGAGGACAAGGAAGACACTGACCGAAATTGACTTTATCCTCCCCTCTGCACCTGCCTCGACAGAGCCAGTGTTCACGGCTCACTGCGCTCATCGCCCCCTCCCTCAAATGCATACACAAGACGCTGAGGAGTTATGCAGCAAATGTTTTGAGCCTCTTTAAAGAACACGTCGCTCTGTTCTTCCTTGTACAGTTTTTTCCATTTTGTCAGTCTAACTTATTCTTTAAAGAAAACCAAGATAACTGCACCACCCACAGCACATGTCCTCTCCCTAGCTGGTGGCAAGCTGTGGGAGTAGGTGGAGAGAAGCAGTGGTCTGGGGTCGCTGTGTCAAATCTGTGAAAAAATAGGTTTCACTTGTTAATCTTTCCTCGGTCTGTTCAGCTCATGCCCCCTCCTAGGTGCTTATAGCCAGTGATCTTTCCCGTCCCACCTTCAGCTTCCTTCACACTGTTTTATTATAGCTTGTGTTTCTGTGTTGTGGTGTTATTACTGTTATTTTGGTCTTTGCCTTTCTCCTGGCTTCCTCCCTGTGTCCAGCTCCAAATGCCTTTTGTGGCTGGGTACAGGGCTTCACTACATGCGGAGGCCTCACACATTCCTGTCAACATGCTCTCATAGTCATGATGTTAATATAATAGCCTTCTATTGTGTTATGGGACAATAGGCCTGCGTCTGACTGAAATACATTAAACTGGGCTCCGATGTGCTGAGACTGGTTTGGTGTCAGCGTAAGGTTTTTGTGCAGAGTGAGTTATGCATTTGTCTATGCAGTTGTGAAATCATGTGCTGTGTTGTGTCTTATCTGACTTGTATTTTACTTAAACACAGCTACTTCACAGCTGCAGGATTATCATTAAATGTACAACTTCTTAGCTGACAACCGCTCAAAGCAATCTTTTCCAGTGACGCCTTCAAAAAGCTTTCACATTGTGCTAATTGCAGTTTGCGATTGCTTGCAATTTGTGAGGGTTAGTAATACCTGGCGATTTCCACATCTATGAAGAGCAGGTGAACATTAGCACATGCATATGATAGAAAAGCAGTAATGTGAATAACTTCATCAAACAATGAAAGAAAGTGGCCCACTGAATAACAAAAACAAACAGCAAAATGGCATCTTATTAAGAAGAAGAAAACAAAAAGTGCAGATAACATGTGACTATTTTTCTAACACAAACCAAAGAGGGTACATTCACGAAAGTGCTAATGCGTCACAGCGATTGCACTCTTTTGATGAGACCTTTATAAGTGTGCATTAGAGTGCAATTACCCTGGGATTCTGTGGAGACATAAGCCTTATCAGTGCCATCTACATCCTCCACATGCTCTGCTATGAAGGTCTGGGTCAGTTCTCTCTCCAGCAGTGACTGCCACTGCAGGCTGTGGTGGCTTTCAATTAATTTCAAGCTACTTTGTTCTTTTATGTCAACACCCTGCCATTTCTTTTTACCTAAACCAGGGGTTTGTCTTTGTGAGCTTTCATTGCGAGAAATTGCTACCAAAATTAGATTTTTCTCCTTTTGGCTCATACTGTTTATCTCCAAAATGTCTCAGTGTTGTCTATCTTCATTAGATTAATAATTTAATCACACAACTTTTCTGAGCTGAGTTGAGGGTCACATTTTGCACAAACTGCTCCATCCTACTGCACATTTTTTACCTCTGCTCCAAAAAGAATTCGAAACAGCAAGTGAATGCACTAAAAATAAATTTTTCACATTCTCAGGAGTAAAATACTACTAGTAAAGTGTCAACATTATTTGTCTACTATACAGTATTATTGCTGCGATTGCATGGTGAATTTAGGATCAGTGACACGCCACAGATTAGAATTTCCAATCTGCAGTTTGTCCCAGGAATCTGTCATTGTGAACATGACAAGCAGATTTTTTTCTGTATAACACATGATGCATGTATTTGAATTCTTATTCCCCACTGTCTCTCAGCCCCCGTCAGATACGAGTGTGAACAAAAGGCTTCAGCCACTAGAGAGATTATTAAGACACACGTTGTACATCATCCTGTCAAGCACTCTAGACTCTGTTTTAAGAGAAGTACGATACATATTAAGATGATTTTTTTTTTTTTATGATAATAAAGATATGAGTGGAAATAAATCAATACTCGGTAAATACTTACCTTTTGGAGTTGAAAGCTGTATTGGAGCCTGGGAGTAGATTTGGACATGAGGCCAGAGGTGTTGACACTGCAGTCCCTCAGGCTGCGGCTATCAGAGAAATGAGCCTGGAGTTTTTCCCTGTGTCTTCTAGTGCAGGGAGAAAGAGAGAGAGATTGCAATATTACGAGTAAAATGAAGAAGTAATCCAGAACAAGAGGTGGTTTGTTGACAATACCGAGTGTAATTTAAGGCTACAATTAAAAAAAGAAAAGAAAAAGGAACCCCGGTGGTATACTTCACTATAAAGTGTCTGGCTCTATTAGCGTTTTGCTGTGGTCAGGGTATTTCCTGCCTTCCCTCTAATGATAACACACTCCAGTTTTCAGTCCAGTCATTGATTTCTATTGAGCTCTTTAGACACACATGTAACAGCAAGGTAGGTGATCATACTTATTGACCTGATACCCTTTCATTCCAAACACACACACACACACACACACACACACACACACACACACACACACACACACACACACACACACACACACACACACTGTTATATAGAATTTGTGTTACTTTGTTTCGCACAAAAAACCCCGTCATGACTTATGTTTTGAGTCGATCTAACATCTGTCAAATGTAAACGTGTGAGTGCCTTGACAGGTTAAAGAGGCAAAATAAGCACCAAAATAAGCACCAGTCAATTTGCAACTCACATGTGGACAGTTTTTTTTCATAGAGCTGTAAGTGAAGGTTTGATGATGGTGAAAAGCACTCAAACTGGTTACAAAAATAGCATTAGCAAAGAAGATGTCTTGCACGATTGAAAATTTAATTAAGGCAATGAACTGTGAAATGTCCATTACATGCCTTTGTGATATTATTCTGTGAAAAGAAAGTAACAAAGAAAGATTTTCCAGAAATACCTCCAGCGTTTTGAACCTTACTTTACCGAGGGAGACTAAGGAACATTTCTGGTTGGATGTTTTAATGGAGAGATAATGTGCATGCATGTGTAATCGAATGTGACACTGATGGTGCCAGGTAGGTGTTCATTTATCCATGTGAATCTGAGGCACACTCTCCAGTTCTCCTGCCACACAAATAGCATCCAATATAACTGCTTCCATTCAGTTCCAATCTTAACCATAAAGCAACTCTTATGAACAAATTGCAAATGTGCAACAGTAACGTAAAATGGCATCTTTTAGCTATGCTAAATATAAAATATCACAGGGCTCCGTCATTTTGGATTACATTTTGATTGGATTAAAAATTAATTGCTGCTTAAGACTTTTGGATTAAATGTTAATTCACCATTAAATGTTCATTCTTAAATACTAGGTTGCTAAACTCTCTCTGCAGCTGAGGCATGTTAAATGTTTCCTGAGTAAATGCATTACAAGAAGTTTGAATTTAAGAAGCAAATGACTAAACTGGTTGAATAGGACAACAAACTAAACTGAGGGTTTGGTGCTGGGACCTACTCTCAATAAAATAATAAATAATACATTTCTTATTACTTAATAAAGATAATTTCATAATCCAATCCAGGATAATTAGCGACGATAATTAGCGACTGATGGTGAATATTTGGCAAACATCAGCACTATAGTGATATGCAGTCCCACTTCCGTATGCTGCCTAATTACTAATTTTTGCAGAACCATGCATAATTAACTAGCCTTTGATTTTCATTTCTTTTGGTCTTTATAAATGTAAAAGTAACTCTCTTATCTCTGACTCCTCTGTATAGTCTTCAAACACTATCAAACATGCACGACTGGTTAATCTTCTCTGTGAAGTACTGATACGATTGAAATTTCAGGTCTTTACTGAAGAACAGAATGAACTTTATTGCAGTTTATTGCAGGAGAAGCTGCACTGTCTCACAATATTTGGGGAAAAGAGATTCAATCTAAAAAGGACTCTGGGTTTGGATAATTTCCGTTTATTTGGAGCCATGGCTGTGTAGGACATGCTGACCGATAGGCGCTGCACTTCTTCGAACGGTACAGTACTAACAAAATAATCCCATTTTTGTTTCATATCAAGATCAATTCAATTATTACAACCTACATTCACTCCGTATTTAAACTCTGCTATTACTTTGACATTGCCAGCATTTCTTTTCTTTCTCCTCCCTGCAGTGAGTAATTGACTTTGGCGGGCTGCTTTCGTGCTGCCAGGTTACCTCTTATCCAGTCGTGCACATGCATACATGCGCTTAGGGTCTATTGTTTTTTGAACTTGCTCTAGCTCTTGCCTTATCTGTGTATTTTGTTTTGTGTGAAGCATTTTGTGACACACCTGCTTGGTAAAACCACTTTACAAATAAATCTTACATGAGTATCTGTCCCAAATGCATCCTATACAATTTAGATTCAATGCCTTGCTAAAACATCCTCTAGCTGACTCACACTGAAGAATTTTTATTGGGCTCCATGCCATGATAGTAAAGTGCTCTTTCTGCACAGCCAGGGGCATACTCTACTAATGTGGTGCTTGCTGGCATCACTCACTTGTTGCGGCGGTAGAGAGCCATACATGCCACTCCAAGAAGACAGATCCCTGAGGCAATGCTGAAGATGGACAGCACCTGCCTCTGGTAGGTGTCACCACTCTCTGCAGAGGAGAGAAAACAGTTCAGGCCATCGCATTTCTACTGTGACACAAAGGATATGGGCTGTGGCTGTGACTGAGCAGGGAAGAAGAAACATATCATGAATTAACATACCGATCTCACACGAACGGCGGATGGACGCACACACACATACATCCATCCACAATCTGCATTAGCATAAAGCAACCAATGCTGCTGTCAGTAAATGTCAGCGTTTGAGCATGGGATAGGGACATGGCAGACACAGGAAGGGCGCAGTGACATGTGCTAACTGAAGTGTGATAATCATTTCATTCAGACAAACCCGGCAGGCAACACCGATGGACTGGGTGCACAGCAGGGGCCACACCGAGTGTACGTGTGCGTGTATACACTGTATGTATGTGTCAGCATTCAGAGACTGATGGCGACAGGGAATTAGCAGCAAATGAATCCTCCCAGAGCTTCTTGTCAGACCCCTGCACATCAACAGCATAGGCTTAAGGTCACAAGCAGCTGGGACAAGTAGCAGTTGACCCCAGCAGATATCTGTCTGACTGAGCAGCTGGATTGAGGAGCTGCACTACTTACTATAGTGCATGGCGCAGAGGAGTGAAGGCGGTGCATGCACTGGCTTATTAAAACACAATAAATCATCTAGCGGTCACTATAAGCACAGTCTAAAAGGTGCAGTTTGGTATGTGACTAATCCACTATGGAGAGTTGGAGAGACCTTAAACACAACCTACTGTGACATTACTCAATCTATCAAAAACAATAAATCCCCCTGTGTCTGATCTCACCACCTTGACAACTACAGGGTAAAGTGCAGAAAACATCACCACAACCTGTTCATGACCTTTGAGGGCTTGTCTGTGGCTTCTGATGCTGTCAACAGAGAACTGTCCTGGGAGGTCTTCTTCATCCATGCTTGTCTACCCTGGTTTATCAACTTCCCCCAACTCTTGTTTTAAGGGCTCAGAAGATGGAAAGCTTCCTGTGTTCTGAGATTACACTGGAGTGCAACCAAGCGGTCTGTTTGCACCATTTTTTTCCCCCCCCTTCCTCTGCATTACATTAGCGCTGCATCAACACATTTAAGGGGTAGTGTGGTTTAAACTGGAGGGAAACCTTTTTAATATTAGAATGCTTCTGGCAAAAGATGAAGATAACATCAGAATACATCCTGGAGTTACAATATGTGGAGATTTATATTTATATATATATATACACACACACACACACACACACACACACACACACACACACACATCAGTGGTCCAAACTGCCCACTCAGCTCCTGTGGAAAGGAGGCACGATGTGTTGGAAATAAAATAGAGCCAATCTTAAGACATGCTGCAGGGGTGGCCAGCTGTGACACACTATTGCTTATTTAGCACTGGCAAACTGACAAACTATGCTATACTAAGCTATGTGGATAATGTTGGTCACATTTTTGGTTATTTGTCAAATAATGGCTTGGAAGTATGACATTTCAAAGTTGAGTTGTTTTTGCTGGCATGTTATCATCTTGAAAAGAGCTATTTTAAATGTGACTAACTAGTTTAGTTATATTATTAGTTTAAATTGTGCATATAGTCTGTCTGGTACTGGATTTGTGATATTGACCAATATTGATATTTGAGCATAATGAAAATAGGATAATATCTACATAAATGGATATATATTTGTAGCATATGTAGCACTTTGAGATCTTTTGATGAAAAGTGCACTATAAATAAAATGTATTATTATTATTATTATTATTTCTGTTTTCTTTCATCAGATATGGTTATAAAAGAGTTGTGATAAAGATGTTTGGGGCAGTATATTTTCCAGCAGAAAAATAAACTATGAGCAAAGATGAAAGTACAATTTTATACAGTAAACCTTATGGGAAATTCAACCATAAGTAATACCTATGCATACTTTACTTAAGCAAAAATATATTAGCTTAAGTTAGAAGAAGGTCAAATACAATACATACAAATGCAGCTTATGAACATTTTCTGCTGCAATTTAGTCCACTTCATGTACAACATTTATGGTGATATTTATAACTTTAATAAGCCATTATGGCCAATAACATCAGCCCTGGGATATATGTTGGGTTCTATTGTGTATAATAGAACATAGTGTCAAATCACATATGTAATATTATAATACTTCTGAGTGGTGCTGCTGTTAACAAGTTCTTGACTCGCAGATTCTTGACCCAGCCTGTAATTTGTCAGGGACACAGCAGTGAATGTCTTCAAGCTGCACTTTACAAATGGACAACGGAAGTTTCCTTTGTTCTATGTTCATAAGTAATGTGTCACTTGTATACAGTATCTGTGCCCCTGTAAACCCTCCAGCCTTTAACCATCAGTGAAATGACCTCTCGACAGTTCCATCTTTGAAATATATGGGGAATATCTTTCCCTGCTGCCATATCATCAGCGCTCATGTGCGGCACCACCTGAGACAACCTTTTTTTTGGATAGAGGAAATAGGCCTTTCCAAAATGTGAAAATAAAAACAGCTGTTTACAAAGCTCTGCTGAATGGCTGTAAGGAAAAACCAACATGCAGTCTCTACATAAAACCATTACAGGCCTTCATGCCCGATGCCTACAAGGCATTCTTGAAATAAGATGCAAGCATGTTGGGAAATGGAACAAACTGAACAGCATCAGCTATATTGGCTAAGCCATGTAATATTGACACGAGGACAACACAACCCCATATGGCTAGCTCTGCCATAGCAACCACTTATGACCAGGAAAAAAGATGCTATGCTATGCTAATGAAGAGAATGTTAAAGTATCCATGACAAAAGGAGGTATCCAGCCAGAAATACATCAGGACAAACTAGTGAGTCACACAGAGCTTTAGCTGCTGGGCTAAAAAGAAAGCAAGAAAATCAAAAGACAAGATCATATTCAGAGCGCTCCATCCCACTCCAGAGCTTTGCTGTATTTTGACCGACTGTCTCAGACGGTCACATATTGGACTTATATAACATCTATAAAAGATTCATTGCTGAAGCAGAAGCGGAAGTCATAATGGAACACAATGATTAAGCAAGTGAGCGCACACGCAGTGCTTTTCAAAGCCAAAAAACTACCTGCGCTTCAGTCTGTCATCTGTCCAGCTATCAATCGATCAATCCTGTTCTCATTTCCTCTAACGCATCCGCCCACCTGCAGTAGCATTCTAGACTAATTTAGTCCCCAGATTAAAATCACTGAATTGAGGAATGTTGTGTGCAGGGCAGGCTTCTGCTTTCAAGGGCGCCTTCTATTTCCTGGAGCAAGTGTGTGACGCGACGGCAGTGTATGAAGCCGCTTTAATGGAAAACTTCACAGCGCGCCATGTTGGTTTCCATGTATGCACATAAGGGAGCCAGACAGCGAGGAAAAGACGACATAGAGAAAATGGAAAAAGGTATGAGTGTGGTAGAGGCTGTGTGTGTGTGTGTGTGTGTGTGTGTGTGTGTGTGTGTGTGTGTGTCGTCATTATTACGAAAGAGGGCTAGATAATTTGGTTTTCAAAGATGTGTTAACCCCCTGGAAGGTTGAAGGGTACCTACAGTGATATCAATTGAATTCAAAAGGGGTTTAAATTGTATTATTTATTAGTAGTATTTGTATAGGCTTTTAGATAACTCAAACACAGAAAACTATTTTTTTTCACATCATATATAATGCAACAGATTCAGAAATTGATACATACATGTGGCAGGCAAGTAGACACACACTCATACATGAACTGCCACGGGTTGGCCATGGTGTGTCTTTATTGCTCCATCCTTACACCTTGTTCACTTGTACACTGTTCTTCATGCAGACAGAATACACCTAATTCACCACCACGGTGTTTCCATGACGACTGGCCCGCATTCATTTTACAAGGTGAGTGGCCTCGTTGTGCTGGATTGTGTGTTTTGCATGTGGTATTTCACAGACGTAAGGGACATGAAAGATTGAGCACTCCAAACAGTCAATGAAAAGTTGTCTTACCCATGAACTCAATCCCGAGTTCATCCGCTGTTCCATTCAAGGCCAGATAGCATGAGAAAAGGGAGGGAAGGGGTAAACAGAGGCAGAGAGAGAGAGAGGAGAATAAAACAGTTACAACATGATGTGCCTCTATCTTACTCAGAATTCACCTTAGGGAGAGACACATGCTGCAACTAGACCATAAAGTGGATTTGACGGCTTTCTCTGACATGGCTCTCCCTTGTGCACCAGGTAATGAGCCAGCCAGCCCCAGATGCTTGCTATGCTTTTCTGTGATACACTCTGAACAGCCTACAGTGGCTTTGCATGGAGAAAGAAAACAACAAAGATATGGGGGCTGAGAGGATTAGAGGAAGGATCATGAAAATAAAAGTTGAGAAAGACATGACATATATAGCTTTCTGTCAGCAGCAGCGTTTGCATAAGGCTTTTGTATTGATGTGAGCCTGAAGCATTGCAGTAATTGTTCACACACGTTCACAGACGTGCGCACCCATAGGCATACAGTACATTACACTCTTGTCTGTGCGTCTTTGTCTCTCACATACAGTACACACAAGCAGAGCGTCTTTCTTTCTGCAGTTAAGACTTTCCCCCCCAATCCCAGTGCTGGGGAAACAGATAAAAACGAGCACTCATGTTCTTTCCATCCTGTCAGCGCCCCTTTTTCATGTCACTGTAATGTAATCTCATTTAAATTAAAATGAAACCCTCACTAGTAATTGCTTTTCTGACAGAGGTGGTCTGAGTTTTTAAATAGAATGCGGCTTGCCAACTTCTGACAGATTATGTTGTGGGCACTCTCCAAAAAAATAAAAAAGTCTGACAGAAAAAAAACATCTGTTCTTGAATGCATTTTGATTGTACCATGGGAATATCTGTCAGTGCTGTGGCTTTGTAAGTATGGGGGACAATACATACACCCCAGAGAACTGGAGCGGGATTCAGATAAAAGACAAATGAACATTTGGATGAATGGATTTATAATAATGATAAAGGTTATCTTGCTCTATTAAGGGGGTGAGATTTGAGAAAAAAGGCCGTTTTAATTTGAAGGATCAAACTTTAAAATACAGTTAGCAAACTTATGACATTGACGGAAAGTTTCAGAGAGCAATTAGACCCGCAAATGTTAAAATAACATATTAAATACAAAGTCTGTCATCAACTCTATGACAAATTCTTAATGAGGCAAAGGGATGTTCATGATTTCACAGATAACAAGAGAGAAGAGAAGAAAAGCCTGGAAATCAGGTCTGAAATCCCTAAATTAATCAATCAATTACCAAATTAATTTGTTTGTATTTAAATAGGAAGCAGGTGTTATCATGTTTTTACTGAACACAATGTAACTTCATCATTTCCAAATTTATCTTCCGCAGCCTCGAGGATTATTAACAAATGTCGGCATTCATCATAAGCTCCTTCTGATTCATAGTCAGTCTTATAACAACTCACAAATTAATTGAATAAAACAGTTGAGAGCCAATCAATTCTGGCTAGTGGACATTATCCTTTTTGCCATGAGGGGTTTTGAGATATAACTGCATGATTAAGATGGTCAACACTAGGCGCTTACTGTCACTGTGGAGCAAACACTTGGCAAGGCCAAAGAAGTGAATGCAGTACCTTACTGATGTTGCCTGATCTGTATTATCCATTCAAGCCTTTTTCTGTGATTTCCCATAGCAACAGCCAACACTTTCCCACTCTAAATCGCCCTGACTGTCACAGCCTGTGCAGATGATGTCATTACAACAATGATGCACTTCCCTCGCTCTGGCATTGCCTTGTCTGGAGACATTCACCAATCATAATATGTGCAGACTCCCAATCCGTCGCACTGGCAACTCATTGCACCCCTGGGAATCACGTATGCCGTCTTGTGGGAGCCTTGAGCAAGCTTAGAGAATACCTGTGCATCATGTCAGATGCTCTTGGCCCGATTAAGAGGCAGAAATCTGGCGGGTGGGAGAGACAATGGCAGGAGTGAATCAAATCCTTAATCCCCTCCTTCACTTGGGGGTGCAGTCAACCGGGGAGCCTGTGTGTATGTGTGTGTGTGTGTGTGTGTGTGTGTGTGTGTGTGTGTGTGTGTGTGTGTGTAAATCAGTTTGTAAATCAGCTGGGTAAAACCAAAAGCCGGCTCACCCCCCTCCTGCTCCTCTTAAATCTTCCACCAAACATCACCTCTAGTCTTAAAGATGCAACTAGCCCAACTGTTAATGGTATGCCCTAACGTTCTCTCACAGTTAAGGGAGGAACTCTTCTTTAATGATAAAATTAAAACGATTAGAGATAAAATTCATCACATTTTGCCCTCAACTTCCAACAGTTCACCTTTAAACACAGGACTACTAGAATTTGTTAATATTAACGATAAATAATCCAAGTAAGCTAACGTTAGCCATGGCGTTCCACAAGGCTCAGTGCTTGGACCAATTCTGTTCTCCTTATATATGCTTCCTCTAGGCAATATTATTAGGAAACACTCAGTTAACTTTCACTGTTATGCGGATGTCACCCAGTTATACTTGTCAATCAAGCCAGACGAAACCAGTCAGTTAGCTAAACTTCGAGCATGCATTAAAGATATAAAATCCTGGATGACCTACAATTTTCTGATGAAGTTATTGTGCTGGGCCCCAAACACCTCCGAACTTCATTATCTAAAGATATAGCTACCCTGGACAGTATTGCTCTGGCCTCCAGCACTACTGTCAGAAATCTAGGAGTTATTTTTGATCAGGATATATCCTTTGACGCCCATCTAAAACAATCCTCAAGAACAGCCTTTTGTCATCTTCATAACATTGCCAAAATTAAGAACAGCCTGTCTCAAAACGATGCAGAAAAACTAGTCCATGCATTTGTTACTTCCAGGCTGGACTACTGTAATTCCTTACTATCAGGTTGCCCAAATAAGTCCCTTAAGACTCTCCAGCTGATCCAGAATGCTGCAGCACGTGTTCTGTCAAGAACTAAGAATATAATATTTCTCCTGTATTATCTTCTCTGCATTGGCTTCCTGTAAAATCCAGGATTGAATTTAAAATCCTTCTTCTGACCTACAAGGCTCTAAATGGTCTAGCACCATCATATCTTGAAGAGCTCATAGTACCTTATTGTCCCACTAGAGCACTACGCTCGCAAAATTTAGAGCTACTTGTGGTTCCTAGAGCCTTCAGCTATCAGGCTCCTCTCCTGTGGAACCAGCTCCCAGTCGGGGATTCGGGGGGCAGACACTGTCACCACATTTAAGAATAAACTGAAAACCCTCCTCTTTGATAAAGCATATAGTTAGGGAGTGAGGAGATCCAGAAATGCTTGTTACTAACCTAGTTCTGGGGAATTTACTCCCCGGAGTCATTATGTTTCTTTTTCCCAGCATATTTCGTTGGATTAGGATGGCACCAAGATCTTGGTTGCAGCTGTCGCCGTGGTCCTGCTTCACTACACCCTGCTACGCTACCAAGAGCCTGGGTCTGGCCAAGGATTCTTCCTAAAAGGGAGTTTTTCCTCGCCACTGTTGCACTAAATGCTTGCTCTTGGGGGAACTACTAGAATTGTTGGCACTTTATAAATTATAGAGTGTGGTCTAGACCTACTCTATCTGTAAAGTGTCTTGAAATAACTCTTGTTATGATGTGATACTATAAATAAAATTGAATTGAACTCATTACTTTTTTTTTCTACTTTTTTTTTTTTTTTTACCAGATATAGCGTAAATTGCAGCCTTCCTACACTCCCATGTTTCCAATTAAAGACCCTGCCACTTCCCCACATGTGCACCAATATGTACTGTACAAAAACCTTTTCCCCCCACCTCATTTCCAAAGCTGAGTTCACAGCAGTGTAGCTGGAGTACCTGACAGGAAGCCTCTTTGTCCTTTTGTGCCTGGGCTTTTGAGATGTGCGCGACAGTCTCTGCTTCTCTTTCTACCTTTGTAAGGATGTGTGTATGACGAATTGGCACTGTGTGCGGACTGCTCTTTTGGGTGGCTGCTTTGTGGTCAGTCAATACCAAGACAAAAGATGCGAAGTGATGGATGATTTGTAACTGAGGTGCACAGAGATTGTTTTCGGTAAAAGAAGTTTTAAAAAAGGTGAAAAGATAAAAGTGTGCATGGCAGATGGAACTTTTCTCTCCCTAGTGTGTGATTTGTGTCTCATGCTGAAGATGTAGAATTCAACTCTGCATCCAAACATGAAAAACAAACTCACTTATACACACACACACACACACACACACACACACACACACACACACACACACACACACACACACACACATACTTGCAATGAATTGAATTTCACTGGAGCTTGTCCCACTTGTAGTTGCTGTTAGCGTGCGCATGTATGTGTGCATGTTATTATATGATTTGGCTTTTGAGCGCAGGATAATCCTCAAAACCCTTGGTAATCTGGGTAAATTTTAGATTACTCTGTATCAACAAAGATCAAATTAGGCTTCATTGCTCTCTCAAATCTTCCAGGGCACACTTATCTCTTATGGTGGTTGAACGATTGTTGCCAAAAGACAGCTCACTGTGGTGAACATGTGCATGCGTGGAGTTGCGGTACACAACAATTTGTATACAGTTTTGTATTATCATTTTTACCTGGGGATGAGTTCATGACACAAATTTAGCACTGAAGATTTCTAAAACATGTTTTGACATAGCTTCAATGAGCATTTTACAGTTTTTTTTTATATAGGTATACATGAGATTTAGATTACTACTACTTAGATTACTGAATAATTTTACAGGCCTCTAGAAATTATTCAAATAAATCAACTATTTGGCTCATTGTTTACATCTTGTTACACAAGCAACCTAAAAAGTGCAAATATAGCTTTGGAGCTTAGGAGTTACTGTTGCTGTCTGGAAGATTCCTACTTTGAAGTGTTGAGTTTGTGTACTGTAACTGTAAAAGATGCATCTCCCTGAAACACAGTTTTATGGTCATCTGAAAGATCCATTGTTTAATCCACTGATAAATTCCACCCACTTTAATTTTCTGCTTTAATCCAGCTATATTTTGAAATAGGGATCTTTACCCAAGAAGTAAGCCCATACACTGCAGATATTAAAGTTTCTAAATGATAACAAATGTATATACAGTATATTTTACTGCACAGTGTTACAATATGTGCATAAAATAGTACATAACAAATGCATACAACACATCAAACAATCCTCTTAAAAAAATGTTATATTTTGACTTCTAAGGCGTATTGTCTTATACATATTTAATAAATGAAAATGTACTACACATGTTGTAATGGGCTGTATTTGTTTCTTTGGGTGTTCATTTCTGTGCAAAAAACAATGTGATTCAGCTTATCTCAAAGAACACCATGAAAACCTTTCTGATCTGGACACAGAATTTTTTTTATGTCTGCCTTTAGAATATGAAATAAATCCCAGTAGCTGCCATGAAGGAAAAAGAAACATGCTTCGTGACACTGGCTTGTGACCCCATTAATGGACTCTCAGTGGGCCTGGTGGCATCAAACAGAAGGCAATGGGAGTTAAGTTTTCTCTCTGACTCTTGGTGCAGAGGAGCCAAGGCACTCCATAAAAAAGTGTGAATTTGTAAAGCCGCAGTCTCATGGGAAAAACTCTGGGCCTCCAATTTCTCTTCCTTGTACCTTTGACTTTTGCTTTATTTTTTAACTACACTTCACAGCTGTCATGGGGATTCCAGACTTCAGGGGAATTGTTTTTCATGAAGAATAGAAAACTTTAGGAAAAAGACTTTCCTGCCTTTTAGAGAGATTAAAGCAAACTTCAACTTCAACTTTATGTGTGTCTTGTGATTAGGTAGAAAAGATTAGACTAGGTACTAAAGCAAAGCAAGATATTAAAGACAAAAATTAAAAAAAAGATACAGGAGGTTTTATGCACAGGATTTAATTCTAATATCTGCATGGTAGCGCTGTACCTATGCAGGCCAATAAAGAAAAGCAGTCTCATGATATGCATTATGACTGTGTCTGGTAACTAAATTGTGTTTTTTATCACTCCAATAATTTCCAAACTCAGATTCAATTGAAAATCTGGACAACATGACACTATTAATCAATGCATCACCACCTGTAAGCATATGTAAATGTTGAAAACATCTATGCTATAATGAATCAACTGTAATACTGGTATTGTAACATTACCTCTTAAGACTATATACTTGAGCTAGCTATGTAGCTTTTGTTATCTCATTATAGGTTTAAGAAATACATATTTTAAAACATTCTACATCACCAGTGCACAAGTGACCGAGTGAGTTATCAAAACTTTTTTAATCTAAGGCAGTATGTATGTAATTTACTTTATATTCTGCACTAATAATGAGACATCGTATATATTGTAACTAGCTTTTGGATTATAAAAAAAATCATAAAATGAGATTTCTGTTAAAGGTGCTGTAGGTAGGATTGTGAAGATCCAGGACTTAGCCAAAGAATTTGAACATCGACAACTTCTCAGTCCCTCCCCTCCCCCTTTCTGCTAAAGCCCAAACGGTCTCCTAAGCCCCTCCCCCCACAAGGGAGAACGAATGTGTGTGCCTGAGCAGTGATTGACACGCAGTTAGACACCCCCCCTGGCTATGATTGGTGAATCTGAACAGACACTGTGGATTTTTGCAAATCGCACTACAGGCTGTAGGTGGTGTCAGAGGAGCCAGATCTTTTTTTTTTTTTTTAAATAACCTGTTTCATGTAGTTCTACTCGAAAATAGGGTCAGTTTCAGTAAATATGACAGAAATTTAGTCTTACCTACTGCATCTTTAAACTTGCATTCTTAAAAATTTGTTTATTTTGTATTTTTGGGTTGTTTTATGCATTTGTTAATGAGCCGACAGTAGAGAACTAAGAGGAAATGAGGGGAGGGAAAGACATGCGACAGGCGACATGCAGTAAAGCTCCCTAGTTGGACTCGAACTGGGTTGGTCCGTAGTCCCCCAGGGTGCCCCAGAAGAGTTAACGTACGACTGATCTCACTTGATTTATATTTATCTTGTTGACTGATACAGTCAGAGATTTGCGCGCAGGCATGTAAACATGTTCTTGTTATGAATTTGTTTTCATGTCTCAGGTCAATACACCGATATTGTAGGATAAAAAAAATAGAAAGGAGAGCGTACTTGGGTCTGACAAGATAGCATCTGTCTTGGGTACAAACTGGTCACAGCGTAGTCCATGGTAGCCCTCCTTACACCTGGGACAGAGAGAGAGAGAAAAAAAGAGACAGAGCAAGATTAGAAGTAAGACAAACCAAGCAAAAAGTACCAGAGTACAGCATGAACTATCAGCCGAAGAGACTCAGATAAGGAAAGTTGAGAACAGGAAGCCTAAAAAGAAGACTGAATGGACATGGACGGTAAAAAGTGGAGTGCTCACCGAGGACTGAGGTGGTAGAGGGAGATACACAGAAACTGTCGAGGGGTGGGATGAGAAGAAAGAGAAAGGAAGGGGAAGATAGTTGGGCAGGCCTAAGCAGCGCCTGCAGCCTCACTGATAGCACATGACTGACAGGAATGCCAGGTCCCAGTGGAAGAAAAGGGGTACTGGGATGGAGAGTAGTTGGCGTAATGCAGGCTATTCAAGATCTACAGTGGAAGGGAAGCTGCCATAGTTGGAACTCAACACTCATTTAAACAAAGTCCTGGCACGTTCCAGATATTTGCCTTCATCATCAAATAAATACTGAAGATCCCTCAGCAACTGTCACAAATATATCCACCGGAATTATTTGAAGTTTGGCTGAGTATGTTGCAATATCTCAGCAATACTCTCGTCGTTATACATTATTATACACGTATCATTCTAGTTAATGATTGGGGATTTTTACCAATCCGCTGCTGATAACTGAATGAATAAAAAAAAAAACACTTGAAAAACAATTGTTTTACGCAAACTTATAAAGTTACACAACAAATCAGATCAGAAATATAAAGTTTGGAGTTGTTTCTCTGCACTCATCTCTAGTTTGGCACAATCCTCAATCGTTTTGGTCTCAAAGAGAGACCAATCATCAGTAGTGGCCATGCTGTGGGCTGATCCATCCCTCTGCTCTTTCACGGCTTAGGGGAGACAATTGAGGGATTTGCTTTGATGTGTTTGTTCAACATAAACTTGCACATGAGTGAGCGATTGTCTATTTTCTATTTCATCGGTCGATGACATATTGTCGTAAACTGCGGGGATTTATGCTCACACATTATCCGTCAAAATCTGTCCACCACATTTCCGCAGTGTCACCGATCCCACATACAGTATAATGTATTGGATGATTGACAGGGAGAAGTGGACCATTCGGTCTCACTCAGCTTGGTTTGACCTGACAGCTTGAAGAAAAGAAAAAAACAACAACACTGCCATCAACAACTGAGCTATGTAAAACAAACTGAGCAGCAGTAGAGATCACAAGTTTTTGGTAAGGCTGGGATAAGAGTGAAAACTGTGATAGGCTGTCATCTTTCTGTTTTTACATCTCAAGCTGCAGTTTCAGCTTCCATTTGTTCAGTGTGTCTCGGCTCAATATGTGCAGTTTCTTAGTTCTTCTGTCTTGTCTGTAATGCAGTTTGGAACTGCACAATTTATGAAAATAAATAAGATACAGTATATGGTCCTCTTATTTCACACTGGCTTAAAGCTTTTTCACTGGGTGTCCATTTTAATTTGGTTTTAGTTTGCGCTTGTTTGGTGATTTTGTGGCTCCAAAGGAAAATCAGTTCCAATCAGTTGCCTATTTACACATCTAGCAGACACAGAGCAACATTAGCCTTAATTAGAAATCATGTTTCTGGTGATCAGGGGCCTCATTTATAAACGTGGCATACGCACAAAAGACGACGTACGCCGCTCTCTACGCAATAATTGGGATTTATAAAAGGCAAACTTGACGGGAAAATGTGTGGTCCTCCACGGACACTCTAATGACCCAGGCGCTTGCACAGAAACGGGTGAAATGAGAAAGGGCGACACCGATGGCAGATGGATGAAACACGTTAAACTGTGTGAATCTGAGACCATTGTGTAAAACAAATCGAAATATTCCCTTTATTGATGATATGAATATTTCACAAAGCCATTCTTACAATCAATATCATACACAAACACCTGTTTGATCCATCTGCGGTGAAAAACAGACAAAATAAAACAAGATACTATCGTAAATTCAAACAAAGATACAGATACAGATTTGCAAAGAAAACTCAAATGTTCTGTAATTATATTGGCATTATGGTTATGGTCGTTATGGAATTTATTCTCATGAATAATACGATAAACAGGACAAATAGACTGATGCTGTTTTCGATGCCTCCGTCTGGCGAAGCACATCATTTTAACACGGTCATCATATATCATAAGTGTTTTATATTTATGGCTTTAGATTGTTTTATTTTTGTTTTAAATGTTTGTTTTTATTGTAGGTCTAAAGCATGTTTTAACCATTGTGAAAGGTGCAATAGAACGTTTTACTAATTACATGCTCCTTGTGCAGAACTATTTGTCATTTACAATTAGATTAATTCCGACACCTTTAGCTTTTTAGATACAATGAATGGGTAACGGCATGTCATGCGTAATGATCGCACAATGGCTGGCTTTGCAATGTTGGAAGATGTGGCAAATGGAGACTGACAGCAAGAAGACTTGCTGGCAAAAGAGTGGCCTCAAAGCCGGCTCCGACGTCCTCGAGCTGTCCTGTTGGATCTCTGTGCTGTTTTGGGCCCAGCGTTACAGAGGAACACTCGGAGAAACCACGCCTTGCCTGTCCCATTTCAAGAGGTGTCCCGTGGCATAAACACTTTCTCGGGGTAGCGCTAGTCCTTAGGCATTTTTTTGCATTAACTTTAATTTCGGACCATTTCTAATTGCGTCTGCAACATGTTTTTTTGGCATTAGTAATGCCCACACTGTGCCCTCCAAAATATTTTCCTCTTTTCCATCTCTCTAACAAGAACTACACCTTCACATTGAGTGAAAGTCCTTTGCTTTTTTTCCCTCTGTGCGCATGTCGTTGGTATGGATGAATATTAATGTTGGGTGTTTCACTGTCTATTTAAGGGCAATTATGGGCTTGCCATGAAGCATGATGATTTATAAAGGGAATCCGGCATAGGACTTGTGTGCGCACGGTTTTATAAATCAGAATATTTCTGTGTGTACTCACATCCTATGTTTCGTCCGTACGCCTCTTCTGACCCAAATCTGCTGCACAGTTTTATAAATGAGGCCCCTGGTGAAGTCCAATATTCACTCAAATTTTTTTGCTCTCCATGAACCAAAAATATCGACTTATTTAATTAACGTATTTAACAGTTAAACGCTCCACTATGTTCACCAGCTAGTCTGTCTGCCTGTCCTGTCCTGCTAGAGAGGTAACAATGGGTTCTTAGCAACCTGCAGCTGCTGGAAACGACAGAAAACGAGAGTGTGGAGAGCGAACCAAAACAGTAAAGTTGCATGTTAAAAAACCAAAACAATGAGGTCAAAGATGCTGTTATTCTCTATACAGCTGAGTGGAACTGCAGAGTTGGGTTTTTCACTACAAACAATCCCTTTCCCTCCCATCAAATTTAGCCATTTTTTTCATTGTAATCATAAAAATACTGATTATAGCCTCTTTAAACTAAATAAATTGAAAGATACACAACAATTTCAAATCATGGGTGTGCTTGAGTGAGTTTGAAAAGCTTTCGAAATCTCAGTGCCGTTCATAGTGATCAGTGCCGCTGTCAAGCTGCAGGGCGTGATCGTTGGAACGGTCATTTTGTCTTATGTGGCAGTAAAAATCTCTGTAACTGCACTTTCAAATATTGGGACTCATTACCATTCAACTGATGTGTGAAAAATACCCTTGAATTAAAGCCTTTAAATGTTAAACCTCAAACTCTTTGTGTCATTTCATTTCCAAGGTAATAAGCAAAACACACACAAATCTCTATAGTTCTCTGCTCAGGCAAGCAGAAGGAGGGGATAAAGAACTGGATTCTCTCCTGCCATTGTCTCTCCCATAGCCAGACTTCTACCTCTTAATCAGCCTGAAAAAAAGAACAAATGCAATAACACTGGTATTCTCCAAACTCTCTCTTAACTTTCTTTCAAGCACATACGAACACATACACAAGATGATGTTGTTATGTTGTCCTATAGAGCAGCACACAGAGCTACCAATAGAACAATAATATCTACCAATAATATGACAATATTTTTGGTCTGACTATTGCTGCTACCTGCAGATATTTTGGGAAACGCTCCCTAGTAGTTGATATGATGACTAAACAAATTGAAGGATTTATTGTGATGTTATTATAATGCATATGGTAGTTCATTGTATTCATATTGCATATCTCTTGATCACTGTGCATTTGTGAGCCAGGACGGGTTTAAATAATAATTTGCACAATAAATGTGCTGAATAGCATCAGTTGCATTCTCATGGTCTTTGTTCATAATGCCCTCAGTATGCATCTTAAAAAAAATCAGGCGATAGCCAACATGATTTAGGTGATTTAGGAAAAAAAACACTTTGAGAACAAATATGAATCCGAATATCCATTTAAGAATCATTAATTACCATAGAAATACACCATTAAATCAGACCGAACATTTTATAGTGAAATGGAATATGCAAAAGAACCAATCAGATTAATTACCAAATTAGAACTGTTTTTTGTGGAGAAATGAATACAAGGCCACAGTGGGATTTAAAATAAGGGAGAATCCCAGGAGAAGTCTGAGTTTTGACACATATATTCATCTTACATCTAATGTTAATCTTTTGCTAGAAAAGTTGTCAAATGCATACTACAATAAAGAGTGAACCTTACTGATGCTGACACTTTCTGGGGGGCCAGATATAAACTTTGGTTCTCAGTTAAAAACAGATTTGATATAAATAACAAGCACTGCCCCTTTATTGTCAGTGTGCCAATCTGAGTCAGCAAGCCAATCGTGTACCGTAAAATTCAGGGAGGAACCCAAGGCGACCGCTCAGATTTCAAGGGTAAATCGTCCCTCCCCTCTGATGGCTTGGCTCTGCCCTACATCACAATGTCTATCCTTGGATGTGAGCAGAGACACCTGGTTAGTATTCTGAATAAGAAACCCAAAGGCAGAATGCCTGTCTGGCTTTCTGTTTACGTCTGGGTTTGCTTTCTGTTTGTCGAGTCTCCATCTCTCCCCTCATACCATCTTTGTAACATTGAAACAAGCTCAGCCATCCCTCAATGAGATGCTAACAATGCTTTGGAAATGTGGTTGTGCGAACATGGCGTTGAATGGACGATAAACAATGTGAGATAATGACGTGCTTTGAGTATGTGTTTGGGTGTGTATCTTCAATGAGGCAAATGGGGGAACAAGAGCTTGTATTTATGTACAGTATGTATGCACGTCGGTGTGTTTCATTAGGGGTAAATCTCTCAAAGAGAACCCAGATGTGTGTTTGTGGATCGGGGCACATGTGACAGCTTCCTCAAGTGTGTTTGTCTATATCGTGCAGCAGCTGTGTGTAATATGTATGAGTAGTAGCTATAGACTCAAAACATGTTTTCCCCACTGCCCCGGAGCTTTCTGTGACTACCCAGCTGCTTTTAACACATGTTCAAGTCACAGAGAAAACACACCACTGAGTCTGTAGGATGACGGAGGGGTGGGGAGCGCTGCCTCATGACTAATCGCCACCCTGCCTGTTAATTAGTGTGAAGAAAAATAGAGGAACGTTTGAGTGCAAGGGGAGGGAAACAAGGTTCAAGGAGGAGAGAAGGGATGGGAATGTGATCATGTCAACCAAACTTTCCATTTAATCCCTGACGCCCATGCATATTAGCTTCCACATGTCCTATAAAACTACATTTGAGCGAAAACTGGTGAGGCAGAGGGGAAGTACCATGGCGTACATGGTGAGAACTGCCTTTGGATGCACAATATCTGGTGGCCATTGATAATTATAACAAGATAAATTGTGAAACACGGAATTCAAAAGGGGATTAATCCCTCACTTTTACCAGCATCTGTTGACAACCATTTGCAATGACATGGGCAATTCTGTTACACAGCTTATGGTGATATAATACAGTCAGCGTCTTACAAAAAAGTTGTGTAATTTAAGCAAAAGTTTATTCTTGACATTGGCAACAGTGGTTCCAGTTTCAAATTCTGAGCAACAGTTTGACATTTTAGGGAATACAGTTCTTCACTTTCTTGCCAAGAATTAGATGAGAAGCTCAATGCCATTAACAAATTAGTGCGGTAAATAATGTAGGAAGCAAAGACTTAGCTTAGCCTAGCATAAATATTTAAAACAGGGGAAAACAGTGCCCATCCAAGAAATATTTGCAAACATACAACCCCCCCCACAAAGCAAAAACTTGGAGCTTTTATGCTTAGGTTTAAAGGCAATAAACGAACAAGATATAATGTGTTAGTGAGCTTTAAGCTGATTTTGTTCCCTTTGGACAGAGCCAAGCAAGCGGTTTCTCACTGTTTCTATTCTTTATGTTGAGCTTGACATGATAGTGGTATCAATCTTCTCATCTAACTTTTGGCAAGAAAGCATGGACTTCTCGTCCATGCTGGCTTAAAAGCTGAGGTTCAAAGTTCACTTGTGACCTTAGAGATTAGTTAGATACAAAAATGTAGTTATTGAATGAGTCACCAAACAAAACTGGTATACTGTGCAAGCATTAACACTTAAGTTAGCAGCCAGCTAGCTATGAAGGGTTAAGGTTATAAGGTTAGGTTAAAAGACCGGGTTAGGGTTACATCTCTACACTTATAAAGGGAGTCACGTCTTCATGTATAATATAATTATAAAGTAGATTATTGTTGCGTTTGGCCTCATTTGTCATTTATTCATGACAACTGCATCTGCTGATGAAGATCATGTGATTGAAAGCTCCAGAACATAAATGGACCTTGATTTGTCAATTGAGATATTTATCTTATCACATAAGCAATCCATTCAGAAGCATCATCTTTTTGTTGTATGCGTATGTAAACCTTTGAAGGGTCAAAGAATACACATGTTGCATGTGCTTTGGCCAAATGTTTAAAACACTAATATTGAATTAAAACACATTTAAGAAGGGCCTACTATATTTTACTTCATACATTTTTTTAAATGTAATATAGCAATTTTAGTTTTTCTATGGTGGCGATATTCTGAGGTACAGTTAGCTGAAATTTTTCTGATTGAAGGCGATTGGTTTTCTAAGGAGTCATGTAGCTGGTAAGTCCATCTTTGATTATTGTCACGGTTGAGGGGAGCAGGGGAACCCAAATGCAGGAAACTAGACAACAGGACTCTTTATTACAGGTTTAGCGCAGGCAAGGTAAACCGGGTCTCAACATGAGCAAGGATCCAACAAAGACTGACCTGAAAGCCATGACTTAAATACAATCTAAGGAGGGGATGAAGTGCAGCTGGAGAGATGGGCGGAGAAACTCAGATGAGAGGAATGAGGTGATAATGCATGAACACAAGTGTTGTGGTAAAGAAGAGGGAAATCACAAAGACTGGAAGTAAAACGAGACACATAAGGAGAGTGACGTTACAAAATAAAACAGGAAACAGACTAAAGCAAAACCCCAAGACCATGACGATTAGAACGTTTGGCATCCTGTAGAGCTCAAAATTAGGGTTAATACCACTTTAAAATGAAGGTGTAAGCACAATCACAGCCTCACTCTCAATATGAAAAGCTTGAAAAGCTTTTCTTGATTTACCTATATGACTGGGCTTTATGACTAAAGCTGGCTAACCCTGAACTGCACAACATTGCTATCAACAGCTTGTTAGTTCTGTTTGCCAAAATAAGATGAATAACTTCTCCTGCTGGCATAAATGCATTACTTACTACTAAACCTACGAAGAAGAGACACTGCATGCTTCTAAAATTGGCACTTGATCTCATCTACGCATGATTGGAAAGTTAACAGGAAGTATCTACAAATAACTTGAAACACAGATAATGTTGGACTGAATCCATTTTCCCTTAATTACCTGACTTCTTGGAAACAACTTTCTTCAGTCTCACTATCAAAGGCAATCATTATTTGGCAGCAGGGGTTCTTGCCACACTCAATAGACACATTTATCACACTGAACCGAGTCTTTTGACTCACTGCCACATCTCATACTGCACACCAACTGGTGCAGTTGATGTTGTTAAGTATTACTGAATTGGGCGTTACCCCTAATCTCCATAACTTGACCTACAAGTCATGCATGATAAAATCAAGATTTGCATATGCATGGACAGAACAGATGCAATATGGCATTATTTTAATTGCTAAATATTCAGTCAATTCACTGTGTGGGGATTGTGAAAACTGTGGTATTGTAATACCACAGATATAGCACCTGCTGCAGTCGGTGATACCCACCCATTTTGTCAAGTGTATAAATACAGCATAGGAGGAGGTGAGGGCACACAGTTGATTTAAGCTGCATTTGCTTTCCACCGCAGCCTAATTTTTACCACTGGGAAGGTCGGGATGACTAACGAAAATACATTTTTTTATGAGCAGAAAAGACCTCCAGTGAACTAATTTCCTTTATAATAAGACACACACACACACACACACACACACACACACACACACACACACACACACACACACACACACAGCCACCATTTCTGCTTCACTTTCAATATCAAAGCCTAATCAGTGGCTGACACTTCTCTGAAGGTTATTGATGGGGTATGAGGAAAGAGTAGGCTATGAGTTGGTTGCAATTTGCCCAGATCGTTCTATGGTGAAAAAAAAAGAAAAAACATGATACAAGGCCAAAATGCCTCCAATAAAGACAGTCATCTGCTGTTATCGCACAAGCCATACATATCTCTATCTGTCTTTTGCAGCAGTGCAGTGGGGAAGGTACGTGAACATGATTTATACCTTGAGCGAATTTGATGGATGTCTATTACTGCGTGTGAACTGTTTACATACAAGAGTGATATGCAGCTGCCAGGATGTGTCTGTGTTCAAAGCTTTTATGGTACACCGAGAAGAAGCCTAAAATAGGTAAAGCTAGAAGGATGGCTGTCACTGAGCAACTTTTCTTTCTATTAAAATAACTGAGAATGTGTGGATATAAACATAATGCGCGTATAGCAGTTAAATAGTTGGCATCATAAATTTAGGTCCATGTAATTACTTTGATGACTGTAATGGAGAATCGATAACTAGGACTGTAACTGTAGCTAGTTGGGAATAGGTGACCACTGTGGTGCATCGGTAAGAATGCAGTCAAATGCTCTGATGTTCTTCAATAGATTTATTAGCAGATGATTGTCTGTCTTCATGAGTGTATGTGTGGTTCTACAATAAACAATAAAAAAGGGAAATATCAGCATACAAGTAAAAACAACAGTGCTGAGAGGATGCAATTAGTAAGACTAATAAATGGTAATTAGTATAACTTTTACTTCAGGTAGCTATAGCTGCTTATATCAAATAACCAAAGAATATACCAGATAACACACATCAGCAGCCTTCATACTGCTGGGTCTCAGTAACAGCAACCCAAACATAGTTCTCTACTACACAATATGGTAAACACTCCGATAATAATAGTGCAGTGTCATGTGAGTGCACACATAAGCACAATAGTAATGTAACACTAATAGTACTAGGCATTAGCATGTTAAATAGCGAAATTCATATTATTTTATATATTATTAATTTATACAGATAACATTCATATAAACCTAAGGGACCGAAAATACACATATGTAAAACATTTATACCAGTGTACTCACGTCTCTGAACGTACACATGCACAGATGGCGACACAGACGACAACGATACACCCCAGAAATATCTACCTGTGCTTCTCCCGGCCACTCTCACTACTAACTCAAAAACGAAACTTATCAGCCAGCGCAAACAGGTGTCCTCTCTGTAACCCCAAAACAAAGGCGCTGATTGGCTGATCCCCGTTACCCCGAACATAAAATAGTAAGTCCTTCTTTACAATGACAAAACAGAGCATTAATTAAGCTATTTCATTTGCTGGGGACATGAAAAGTATGATGTTAATATTTAGCGCTATACTACTGTGATTAAAATCTAGATTGTCAGTCAAGCAACTGTTTGTCTCAGATATTGTGCATGGTAATACAACTACAGTTAATTAGAGCTTCATTAGTTTTCTGACTAATGAGCCACCTTACTGTTATAGTAAATACATTGTGAATAAAGTTAAGTAAGGTTATACTGTCCTCATTCCTTTTATGAGGTTTCACTACTTTTTGGATCTGGAAATGAAAATGCATCTATAGTCGGGGCCTCAATACCATCTCCCGACGTATGTTTAACTCCCTGCGAAGTAATACAGCTTCTTCATCAACGGGGTCGTCGACAAAAGGAAATGCCATGTTTTGAGAAAAAACTAACGTTTTAGCCTATAGTCTGCCTAACACAGTTAATAAACCAACCTTGGTTTTTATTCATGCCGATAACAAACTGCACTAAAATGCGCCTGATACAGAATGAATGAATGAATGAGGAAATGAAAAAGAGCGAAGTGTCAGAGGTGGGAGACTGAGAGAAACTCGAGGTTTATTGAAGAAAACCTGCTCCCGACCAGGTCAGGTTCATAGGCTCAGTTACCATAGCAACTGACTCTGAGGTTAAGTTACCTTTCTTTCTGAAACAGAAAACCCAGAGTTTCCCTCATCTTAGGGTTAACAAACTCAGAGTTTTTACTAAACCTGCTTTCTGAAACTGGCCCTTGTTATAATTGCTGCTGCGATGTCCCCATTCTGCTGCAGGGATCATTACGTTTTCATTAGCTAAGACAGTAAACAAGGCTGCTGCAGCCAGTACATTCGTCAAGATAAACACACACTCACACAATCTCACTACCAAATGTCACTGAACTAACTAGCTAAATAAAATATTTCAAATAGGTGCATAACAAAAAAGAGCAACACAGAACACAATGTTCTGGTCTGGTGTGCCCTATCTACAATGCTCGAAATAGTCATTAAGCTCTTGGAGGATGAAGACGTCCCGGCTTGTTTGCCTTGCACATCAGCAGGGCTGAATGTGAAACTGGGAGCTGGCACTGTATCACGCAGGAGTGCACACTACATCATGACGGTGCTCCCAAGCTGCAAGTCTGTAACAGGTGCTGTTTCAAAGGACTAGAGATAACAGAGGGGAAAGAAAGGGGTTGAGGGGAGATGGACACAGTGAGAGAGGGTGGGGAGGGTGCTACTCAAGGGGATGTATTCCTCTTCATCTTCAGAGATTTCTTTTCGCTTTCCCTTTCTTGATGTGTGTTTGTGCACGCACGGGTGCACACAATTGCCAAAAATATACTGGCAGACTGGGAAATTCTATTATGTCTTGAAGAGAATAACACTTTAAGCGATGCTTAAAATAAGGATGCATTTTATTAGCAGTCTATACAGGTGAAATATTCATAAGATTTGCACTTCTAACCCTGTATAATATGAGAGTTCTGCATTGTGTACTATTAATCCCTGCTAGTAACCTTCCACTGGCTTCCCACCTTTAGTGATCCATAATTTAGAAGTGCACTGCTTGAGTACTTCCACACTAGACTAAAAGAAAAACAAACAGAAGCGAAGATTGTCTTTGCTGTTTGGAACAAAGGACATTCTCTTCTTTGTCTTCTTATCTGTAAATATAAGCACGGAGCAAATGAAACATGGCACATCAAGGGGAGATAACGTTATCATCAATCAGCTCTGTTTGTGGTGATCATCTGGTGTGTTTGCAGGAGACTTGCTAAACATCATTAATAAATGTGGGTCTGCTTCGAGGTGCCACTGCAAAAAAATCAACAGCTCATATTCCAGAGTGAAAGCCACGTAGATAACCGACTATCACTGCAGCTGTTGTTTTTTGCACGTTTCTGTTAATGATGCTATATGAGCCATGCCCCATGGCAATGAGTAATATCTTCAGGTGATATATGAATCCTAACTGACAACAACATTTTCACTGAGGTGAAACTGCATTTATTTTGGCCAATGAAAATGAAGGCCGGAGCGGTTTCTGCTTTAGGTTTGTCTTCCATTTAGCTTGCAGGGGGTGCTATTTTACATAACTCTATAATGCTCAATCATGCTTAAAGGTGCAATATGTAATACTGACAGCTAGTGTTTAAAATAGTTACTGCAGTGCAAATTCAAAATACTGGAGAGAGTCGTCTCCCCCGCCCCCTCCTCCCCAAACTCAAAGTTCATGTTAGTTGCCAGGCTGATACCGGAGCATCCACAACAATGTTGCTAGACGCTTGTCTCACATAGCCAGACATTACTTAACAGCACATCGGAGTAGCTAACATTAGATGCTGGCTATATTGACAGTCATAAATGCACGTGCTCACGCAGAACTCTGTACCCAACTGACAGACACACCTTTTCGGCTTAGAATTACTGTAGGAACCGCTAAAAACACCACAACCTTGCCGTCCTCTCTACCCAACTGACAGACAAACTTCCTCGGCTTAGCATTATGGCAGGAACCGCTAAAACACCACAACCTTGCCGTCCTCTCCACCGACGGACAGACACACTTCCTCGGCTTAGATTTACGGTGGGAACCGCTAAAAATAACACTAACGTTAGCTACCTTGCCATCCTCGCCACCCGACTGAACACACTTTAATGGCTTACAATTACGGCAACAATCGCTAAACACACTGCAAACTCACGGTCCTCTCTTCCCAATTTACAGCCCCCCTTTCTTGGCTTAAAATAACTCACCGTTGTTGGCTTCGGCCGCTGAACAGGATACACGTTGTAAACAGCTGTGGCCTGCTTGATTGGTCCTCCGGTAAGCCAGGACCAGTCGGGATCACTTTACTGGCTGTGTCTCAGTTGTTTTTGAGAGTAACCAACTCGGGTACTCTAGCTAATGTTATATAATTCAATATGAGTATATGAATGTTAAAGTGCCATAGCCGTAGCCGTGATAAATTAGCCTGAAGCTAATGCTTAGCTACCTGTTCAGGAGGAAATTTGCCAAATCTGCATCCTTGGGCTCTAAGCTGTCTCCATCTTTCAAATACAGCTCCAATATTTACCTGGGGTTTGTTTACCCGGCGTCTCTGGTCACGCAACTGTTAGAAACATGCTGTATTTTTTTAGGTCGGGTAGAATCTATCTCCGTTGATCCCGTTCGTTTGTTTGCTGCTTCCATGGCTGTACTAACATTACAGCTGTAGCGCGCTGGGTTTACGTTTTTACAGGTATATCTGGCAACCCGGCCTGGCTGACAAACTGGGCAGTTGATAACAACACACAGGCCAAAACACAAACAGAAATTCCGTCACGGAACGGAAATTTCAAAACGAGAAAATACTGGCATTAGCATTGTTGTCAGAAAAGATAATATTTCAACTTAGCATGTTTCCTTAATATCTGATGATGCATTGGGGTCATTTTTGGATTTATTACAGTAAATCTATTACATATTGGAACTTTAAGAGACAAGAAGCTGAGATACCTATACATAAGATCAACATATTTTTCTATAAAGCGGTTTCACCAGGGAGCATTACCTCAAACTGAATAAGGATGGATCTATCCCACTTGTTTTTTATTCGGTATGGTGCTCTGCTAATACCCTGGAAATACAGAGTTCTCGCGAGAGCACAATTTGGATTTGCTTGGCGAGTCACTCTGGCATTCAGTAATGATGCTCATTAACTATGCCCTTGTAGCCGTGCTGCACCAATCACATCGGTGTATCAGATATAGGCGGGCCAGAAGCGAGCTAAACAGATGACGACAGTTTAATCTACCAGCTTCGCTGGTAGTTAAGCGTATGGGGCTCTGGATACGTCACCCCGAGTATTGTTGTGATTGGTCGTAGTGTTAGCCAATTGCGTGCAGTGAGATTTTCAAATGCATTCTTGGTGCCGTCCCTCGAGTTAGGCCATTTTCATTACTCAGTGCCAGAACCTTATCTTTCGGATTTGGGTCTGGACTTCCAGGCTATTCTGTTAATACCAATAAGGAAGAATTTGGGTCCAGGGGATACAGATACAGGCTTTACAACTTCACGTTAATTTAGATTTCCATGTTTTATCTTTAATCAAAAAAATTACTCAAAGCAGTGGTTTTATTGTCCATAGTTATGGTTCTGTGTGTTAATCTAATAATAGTCTCGCATTGCCAGACATTCCTCCACAGCACTGCGGAGGAGGGTCTGGCTAGTTCACACAACATTCCAGGATGGCAGAAAAACGTGCTCTGGTTTATTGGCATTTCTTTAAACCAATCACAATCATCTTGCGTGGTGCTAAGCGCCAGACGGAGCCATGGTCCCGCTGCAAAATAGCCTCGGGAAGGAACTTGTTTTGGTGGAACGTGTACGTTTAAAGTTTGTTTTAGTCGCGCAACAGAAAACTCAGATTCAACAGTCAAGCTAGCTGTCTGGATTTACCCTGCAGAGACCAGAGGAGCAGTTAACCATAGTCCTTTTAATTCGACCGGAGTTTAAAATTACAACACAAAGAAAGCGGAAGGTAAAAGACAGCTGGCCGAAAAAAATGACATCTGGCGGAATTTCAGAAGTGGAATGTTGTGGATGTAGACTAATCTAATGATGTCTTGTTTGAGGCTAAGGCATTGCTATGCTAACACAGTTGATATTCACTGTTCTTGTTTATATTGTACATGTACATGTTTCCAAGATGATGATGCAGTTATTTCTCTTCATGATGAGATGAAGAGAAATAACTGCCTGAATATTTTGACCGAGATCACCCTAAAAATCATAAAGCTTATGAGAGCCGTCAAAACTAGGGATACACCGATATGAAAACTTTGGCCGACACTGATAACTGTTAGCATTGCCGTTATGGCCAATAACCGATATTTACCAATGTTGATATGGTCTGTATAAAACAAGTTTCTATGATAATCGTATTTTATACATACTGAAAAACGTGTAAATGTAATGTCTTTTTTTTTTTTGCTAAACATTTAGAAAAGCCCATAAATCATACATTTACTGCATTGTTTCCTCTCAACAGGGCCACCGTGAAAAAACGCATGTAATTATAAATGATCAAAAAAAGAAGAAAGAAAAGAAAAGGATAAAAAAATAAAATATCCTGTTTAGGTTTTAGGACTAATAACAGCTTTTCCTGGGTTGGCGAGGGAGAGATCACTAAAGCATAACTTGGGAGAAATAATAAAATAAGAATAGCTGGTTCACCTTAAAGCCAGCCCACCTTAACTTAATGAGCCTGAGCTGAAGTTGTCGCTAGTTCCGTGGCTAACAACCTTCACTTTAACCAGCAGGTAGCATGCGAGACACGGGAGCTTGGCTTAGGTCTTGAGGAGTACTAGCATTTATTCACCAACAGATTGCTAATTTCATATTCACCGACACACACACTTCCCTGCCTTTTTTTTCTCTCTCTCTCTCCACCGCACACTTGCTAACGTGTGGGCTTCAGCTGCCACTGTTACTTGCTCGTAGGTTGCTCCTGATATTGTTTGTGAAATTTAGGATGGCGGTTCTTCATATGAGTGATCAAATTTGTTGAAGGATTTGACACGGAATCTTCGACCTTGCAAGTATTGCATACTGCAATTTGCGAGAATTCTCTTTTAACTGTGAAAAACATCCCGACCACGGACATTGATTCATCTCTAGCATGTAAATCTTATGCTGCGTCACAAACTGTGTGGCCAAAAAAACACCCACCCACACCCACACACACACACCAGCGCTGCCCTGACACACACAACTGCAGCTAGAAGGAAGTAATTGTTGGTTGTTCACATTGGACCAGTTTTGCTCATCGAACCGATGCCAATGAATACAAAAAATGACTAACATTGGCCGATACCGATATGATTGCCAATATATCGTGCATCCATAGTCAAAACAATATCTTCCTGAATCACCCGAAATATTTCTGTGACTTCTATTATTCATTAGACCTCTCCTTTTGGAATTGACAGCCAGCCCTAGGCAGACACAACACAGACTGTTGGATGCCTCCACAGTGACGCAGTACATTACGAATTTAGAAAGGGATGTTTGAGCTGTACCTTAAGAGAACACAATTAATGGTGTGTAAAAGCGTATCCTCTTTGATATCATCTACATGCCCCTTTAAGACAGGTGCCAATGAAAAAGTAATGAAGTTCAACTGTGTTGTTTGGAACCTGGACAATAAATAGAAAATAAAGTTCTAACATGAGTCATTACTTGTGAGTGATTGAGTTAAATTTTTATTTGCGAACAGCCTGTTTAACTCAAAGTTACTATTGGTGCCAAGAATTGCAGTAGGTGCAGCACATGACATCACCACAGCGGGCGCGAGAGTGACCTGAATAATTCACCTCCCACTAGCAATGGGTAAGTGAAGATGTATGTAACATCATAGTCTTGTCTGCGCACATTGTATAAATGGGGGATTGTGTCTTTGAGATGGTGATCCTCTCAGATCACTTGCATGTTACATAGATGAAACATGACGTGAGTGCATTCATATTGTGAATGGATTTAAAAGGTGATACAGAGCTGAAAGAAAACACAATCTACATCCATTTGCTTTACATGCTTTCAAATATTGTTACATGCTTTCAAATATTTTTAAGTGGAAAATCACCTGTCTGAAAAACAAATCTGTATCTCTATATATGTGAAATCATCTCAGAAAGTAATTTGTACAAAGTAAAAAAAAATTAAAAAAAAACACTTGTCGTTTATATAAGCATGAAATGGTGCTCATCATTTGCTTATGAAATCTCTGTCACCGTATCAGCCTTTATTAATGTCAATTTCCCTGCATTTTCTTACAGTATGAACAGTAATGGTGCCGTGGACAGATAACTGAGAAGAAATGACCTTTATCTAAACAAGTGCTTCAGTTTGTAAATAAGTGTAGCATTAAATGCAGACGTCTCTTGAATATCATAGGGCGAGAGAGATGTTTTGCTGTAGACTGGCAATTTAATATTAAAGGAGAAGGCAATGCCATTAAAACATGATTATACTGTGATTACAGGATGAAAGAGTGTGGGGAGGGAACATTTTTTTTTACAGTACACTTGACTAACACTTGACACAAAGTATCAACACTACTGAAAACACTGTCATTATCTGTCTTATCAGGAGCAATAACATCCACCTCCGGCATGCCACCTTATTTCAGAGTTTATCTTTGCTTTATACAAGACTCACAATAACCCATGGCTGGTTCATCTATCCTCCGTCTTCCCACAACTACATTACAGTAAATATCTTTGGGATTTGTGCTGTTGGTCGGACAAAACAAACGATGAATGAGAAACTGTGGTGGGCATTTCTTAATATATTATCAAACAACTAAACAATTAATTAAGGAAGTAGTCAGTCATATCCCAAACCTCTCCTGCATGTTTGCGAGCGCTCCCCGCTCCACCACAGCTGACTTCAATGATCAGCTCGTTACCGAGCAGGACTTCCTAACGAGTTGATTGTTTAAATCAGGTGTGTTGGAGCAGGGAGAGCTCTAACACATGTAGGACAGGTGAGGTTCTGGGAATTGCTTAGCACATTAACTGAAATGCTATATAAAATATTATAAAATACATAAGACCAAATTATTTACATGTTTTTTTGACACTTGTTTAATTTTAATGTCATCATGATATGATTGCACACAAAATGAACAGTGAAACTATCTCGACCTCACCAAGTTTAATGATATACTACTAATCATAATGATAATAATGTTGTTTATTTATAAAGCATTTAACAAAATGTAGGATTATGTAAGGATATATTTTTACCATTGTATAAATCTCTGGTAAGATCCCATCTTGAATATACTATCTTAGAGAAGAGCTACTAAATTAATCCCAGGAAGGAAAAAGATGTCTTATGAATAAAGATTGAGAAAATTAAGTTTACAGACTCTCGTATACAGGAGATACAGAGGAGATATGATTCAGGTGTATGGAATATATGATGTAACTGTTTTGCCTATCTTTCAGTTTTGGAGCAATAGGTATGAGTTACGAGGGAATTCTTTAAAACTTTACCCTAGTTTTAAAAGAGAAACAATTTCTTCACACTCGGTGTGGTAAAAGAATGGAACAAGCTTCCAGAAGAAGTTGTGCGTTCCCATTCAGTTAACTCTTTTACGAAAAGGTTAGATACATTTTGTCTGTCAAAAGATGTAATGTACAACTATAAAGCTTGTTTGTAATTTATTTCAATACATTACAAAACCTTTTTGAGATATGTAGCTCAGCGTAAATTCTGTCAGGGAGACTTCTATTACGTTGTCTCTCTTCTCTTTAACTGATCAGCTGGGCAGTGGGTGTTACGGTTCTGTATACCAATTAGAGTAGGCACTTATGTTCTAACCAATCACAGCATACTACCATGTTTTAAATCTGTTCTCTCTCCTGCTTCTGTCAGTTGTATTTTCAGACGAGAGTGTGACCCGCCTCCTCCCCTTCTACCTCCAGGCATTTTCAACGGCGTTCTCGGTCTTCTCCAGGCTGATGGCTCGTTTTTACGTCTTCGGATTTTTCTCACCACCACCAGAAAAAAATTTAATTATTAAATTAAATCCTTCCTCTGTCGTGAGAACTTGGAGACTGTTATTCATGCTCTTATTTCGTTTCGTATTGACTACTGCAATTCCTTGTATTCTGGGATTTGCCAATCATCTTTATCACGCCTGCAGCTTGTCCAGAATGCGGCTGCTAGATTGTTGACTGGTACCAGAAGGGGGGACCATATCTCCCAGATATTGGCTTCTCTTCACTGGTTACCGGTCAAATATAGAATCGATTTTTAAGGTAATGTTACTTGTTTTTAAGGCATTACATGGATTGGCCCCTTTATATATTGCTGATACTGCTGATACCCTACATCACTCCTCCAGGATCCTAAGCTTGTCTAATCAGTTTGTTTTAGCTATTCCACAGTCTCAGATGAAAACAAAGGGTGATCGTGCCTTCTCGGTTGTGGCCCCGAGACTCTGGAACAAATTTCCCATTCATATTAGGTCCTCCCCTACTGCTTTAAGTCTCATCTTAAAACACATTTTTATTCTTTGGCGTATGATTTAGTATAGGGACATTTGTATGTTGTTTGTATGATGTTCATTGTGTGTATGTTTTTATCGTCTTCCTTTGTTTTTATAACATAATATAACTTTGTACAGCACTTTGTTCAGTCTAGGTTGGTTTTAAATGAAAAATAAAAATATAATAAATTGACTTGACTCGACTATCATACGCACACATGAATGCTCTCAAGAGCTGCATGAAAATACTATAATGCGCACACAATTATGTTGTGGTGTACTCCACAACAAAGATATTCCTCATGCCCATTTTTCCACTTCTTGTCTTGCCCTACATTTTTTATTTGTTTTTATTCTAAAACATTCTGCTCTGTAATGCATAACAGAGTGCAAAAGCCACGGCGCCACGTGGCTCCAGGTGTTTCCACTGATCTGCATTTATATCAGGAGCTCATCAAAGAGGTCTAGTTGGGTTAACTTTCTGTCTGCCAATAGTTGAGCTGTTGCTTTTTTTTCCCCAGGCCCACCCACTGTCGACTGTCACTGTTTTTAGCTTTTTTTAAATTGTCTTCTGTAAAGAAAGAGGACACTGTTGCCTTTTCTGCCCAATGTTTTGGATGCTGCTTACATCTGCCTCTACAACCTTAATCCTGTCTGCTACATTCAGCATGATTGAGTTTGAATCATTGCAAATGCTAATGGACTCCAAAGGACCTATACATACAGACGTAAAATGCACACACATACCCACACAAATACAAAAACCCAAACACACACACGGCAAGTGTACGATAGAGTCAAGGCAGAACTGTCTCCAAGCCAAACCCTCTGGCTAAGCTACAGTATCAGCTATAAAAGATGGATTAGGGTCCTCTATAACTACTCTCACACTGAGGCACAATGTAATAAGGTGAGTGTGTGTTTGTGTGTGCACTCGAGGAGGGAGGGAACATCTTAAAGTGACACAGCCGCTGTGCCTCCCATGTGTCGAATGTGGTATGTTTCCTCATGCAAGCTGCCTACAAGTGCGAGAGGTTTAGAGCAGTGTGCTCTGATATAGATGACTGGAACAGCTTACATTTCTCTCTAAAAGAACCCAAACAAGAGTCTGGGGGAAAAAGATATTGCTCCCATTGTGATCAATCTGACTGCCTTAGCCAACCAACCTTGAATAGATGGTCACATTTCTGTACCCTGCAGGCAGACGCCGCTACACAAAACACTGTCAAACACTGTCAAACACAATGAATGACATCTTAGCTCAGCTTGACATCAAATTGTGCATATTGTGCCCAGTGTCTTTCTAATTATTTCTATACAATATCTGCCAGTATAGTACTGGCTGAATGCATTCTAAATGCTTCCAATCACAAGTGGGTGTAGGTAAAGAACACAGTGTTTATAAGAACTGGATTTTGTTAGTTTGGTTATTACACCTGTGCTCACTAAGGTTTGTACCGAAAGTGCAAATGGAAAACACTGGCACACTCAAAAGCTATCACAAAGCCAGAGCTTTAGGGGGCGTCACAGAAGCTATAAGAGCCTTAGCAATGAGAACATTACTGAAACATGTGACAGTTTGAAACTGCCACATGCATGTATAAAAAAAAAAAACAAGTATAATCATGAACTTGTATATTTTACCACTGAAAATTCTGATTGGCCTGGTAGGTGTTCATATGTGTTTATTACTTTATTGCAATAGTCAGCATAACTAGACAATTCAGACAATGATTTTTTGCATTTCTAAATTAATAGAGAGGCAAAGTCCCTCCCCTTCCGATGGACCCCATGGGGCCTTATTTCGTAAATATGTAAATATGTACTGTAGTGAATGGGGAGATAATCATTTTTTGATCCCATTGAAATTGAGTTCGGCTCAGTGAATTAACTTGTCTCGTACAATATACTTCACCTGGCTTGCTGCTCGGCTTGCTCCCTAGCTAGCTAAGCTATGTTCCACAACACATGTAACATTACCTCACCTGTATTATCCAGCGTCTTTTAATCAGCCAGGAAGCGAAAGAACAAGCAAGACCTGTTGCTCGTGTGAGTAACGTTACATCCTGGTACGAAACACACTGGCATCATAGCTTCTGCGAGACGTAACTTATGCCACTTGGGGGTGAGTAGTCTAATTACGTATTTTCACCACCTTGTAACCGTAAATAGTTTTACGACAAACTGAGACTTTCTTTTCTTTTTCACTGTGCAGATATGCTACACAAGGAAAAATCATCAGCTAATCATGTTGTACCTACAAACTGGATCCAATTGTAACACTTTGAATCAGTTGATCAGCAAGTGAATAACTGTAAGATGTCTTCAAAATGAGCTCATGACCACATCTGACAACACACAAATATCTGCTGTCAGACCCATTTCACCTGCACATCTCATTTCGTTTGCCAGAAAATTATGCTGAAAGCCCCTTCAGCATTTCATATCCTGTAATACCAGGTTCCCCCTGAAATAGTTAAATAGCTATAATATTAACAGTTATGCAGTCCAACAGTTAAAGTGCCCATATTATGAAAAAAACACATTTTCTGGGATTTGGGGTGTTCTTTTGTGTCTCTGGTGCTTCCACACGCATACCAACTTTGAAAAAAATCCATCCATACTGTTTTGAGTGAGATACGGTTTCTGAATGTGTCCTGCCTTCAGTCTCCGGGTGAGCTGTTCAAAATCGGCACGGCTTGTGACATCACAAGCCGAAACGTGCTGGCTAACTGCAACCGTTAGCTCGTAGCATTAGCATGCTAACGCTAACGCTAGCATGCTACCTCGTTCTCAATAGCAAAGCACTGCTACAACACACACAAGTTCACCATAATCTACAAAAGAACTACTTACATGTGCGCCCTCATTTAGAAGTCTCCCAGCTAATCCTGCCTTGTAACTGACCGAAGTTGGAGAAACGGCCTGTCTTTTACTGTCTATGGAGCTAGCTAGCTGACATGATCTACATCTGAGCTACTGCGCATGTGCGAGTGCAATCAAAGATAGTACAGAAGAAGAAGAAGAAGAAAAGAGGTCTCACTCTGTAGCTAAAACAGAGACCAGGTGAAAAGAGGAGCTGCAGCAGTGAGAGACAGCTGTGCAGTACAACAAAAAGATGGTGTTTTTTGAAAATTAAACCATGTAAACCTATTCTGGTACAACCTTAATATACAATTATGAACCTGAAAATGAGCATAATATGGGCGCTTTAATACCAACCACACTACGTACTGTAGGTCAATGCTTTTACACAGCACAAATCTAAGCCCTGAGATCCAGCTGGAACACAAAACAAATATAGTCCTTAGGCAGTGAGAAAACAACCCCCCCTGCTAAAAGATTTAAGGTATGGATTTCACATTTAGAAATGAAAAATGAGGCAGCAGAGCAAACTTATAGCTGCAATGCTAATTGGAAGACAATTGAGCTGGAGAAATAACCTCACACTCTCACTGCAGATGCCAACCATATAGATTTTCTGTGTGGACAGTGATCTATATTTACTATACACTCTGTAAATACACCAATATTTTATGATTTACCTATAGGTGACTTTTTCATGTGAGTAAATGGTATTTTGTAACATGTGGACAGCTATGAAATGGTATTGATTACATTCTAATTCAGTTCCTTTCATTTCGCTGGTTTTGCCAGCAGAAGCTGAGATGTACCGCCTGTCTAGGCAAATGTAGCTTGAGCACAAAAATAGATGACCTCTGTGGCTTTAATTACCCTTGATCCCATGCAGCTTGGTCAGTGTGGCCTTTTTGACTGTTTTGTTATTTACATTCATTAGTGTACAGGATGGAAAAATTGTATAAATAACAGCAAATAATTCTCCATTTTCTTTATTAGAAATACTACAAATGCGACTAAGCCCTTTTCACAGCTGTCTTGAGCCAGATTTCATTGAAATTACAATATTTTAAAGTATTTCAAAATGCTGCAAAGAGCTCAAGATGGTTCTCTCATTTGTTTTACCGCCCAACAGCACAAACAAAATAAACCCAAATCATGCATCTGTCTGAGGTAATCAGAGCTCTAACTATGCCGTCGTCAGTGGATACGCTTCCACGTTCAGCCATTGGTTAAATTGAGCATATCTATCCGCGTCACACTTAAGAATAACAGCTTAAAGGATAAACATGAAAGTGATGGGCAAAAGAAATGAAAATGAAGGGTGAGTGAGTCTGGGAATTATAGGACGGAAACCGTCAACGTGGAGTGCATCAATGTCAGTTAAGCTCCATCCCCAATGATGGTGGCTAATTAGATTTCCCCATGCTCAACAAATCACGCTGATAGAGAGAAACATTTTACAACTCAATAGCCTGCTGACATGTAACGATAGCATTGTCAACAGAGTCAGCTGTGCTGCCTGCTAACATGGTTTGAGTGGAGAATTCTGGTTGATATTACCGATGAATGTTCTGTTTACATGCAGTGACAGGTACTGAGGAGAAAATCAGCCGCAATTAGAAATAGATGAATAAAGGGATGAATGAATAAATGACCTCAAAATAAATGTCACAAATGTACTATTTATTTTTTCCCACAATACCATCCAATGAATTTACATTTAGTAATTATACATACATTGTAGTTTTTACTGGTAGTGGCAGAGTCGCTGCGAGGGACACTGCGCTAGATTAAGATTGCCTACCTACGAGGGATTCACAGGAAATGATGCTGCATATATAATCAAGTGCAATTTTATCTTATCGTGGCAGCCTTACTGTTTACTGTCCAGTCTATTTACACCGTGCCAGAGCTGTATTCATTTTCACATTTAAAGCATTCAAGTGACAAAACAAGGGGTGACTTTTATAGGTGGCTTTCACACTTGCCTCATTAAGTTCGGTTGAATCATACTAGAGTCCGTTTTCCCCTTGGTGCGGTTCATTTTGGATAGGTGTGAATGCAGCAACACGCTCAGATGCACACCAAAAGGCAACCAAACAAGCGTACCAAGACCTCCTTGATGAGGTGGTCTCGGTATGCTTTCAAACGAACTCTGGAGTGGTTCATTTGAGGTGAGAACGGGATCTGACCTCGAACTGCCCCAACTACTGTATGTGTACTCCATAAGTCTGAGCTAAATGTCTCCTGTAGTCAGGAGTGCTTTGCAATCTGCGATGAAGCAGAACATGCAAACTGTAGCAGCTTCCAATATTTCTGTAAAGGAAACTCGCATTTCCGTGGTCAAACCAGCAAAAGTTGGAGACAAATGCCAGCAGAGCAGAGCGACGTCTCGGTGAGCAGAGCACGCATAGTAACGTTGCTCGGGAAACAATGTCTGAAAATGATTTAAATTAAATGAGCTGGTTTCTCCAGGGAGAAATGTGCACTAGTCCAGAACATTGGACCTTCTTCCTGTATTTACTTTCTTGCTCCCGCCCCAGAAACATCATTTTGCTACGCTTGGATTTTTCTCTGTGTGAAACCAAACCAAACCAAGGTGAAAATGGTCCAAGTTTTCAAACTCATCAATTGACAAAAACAAACAAACTATAGGTGTGAAAACGCCCATTGTGAAGCAGTCAAAACCAACCCTGTTTAGCGTTAATCATTATCGTTCATCAAAAATTAGACAAGGTCATTTAAAAAACAAATGTCATCAATGGATCATTCATAATTCACGCAATAAAGTAATGGAACAAGAAGGAGCAGACACAGTTAGTCTTTAGATAAAAAGCTGCACACCTCCAACTCCTCAGCAATGTAACCAACTTTACTGTTAAACAGATTCAGTATTTCGGAGAAAGTAAACCGCACTTTCTGTTACCATGGTAACCACAGGTATCGCCAAATCAACAGGACTGAAATCTAAAGGTTATCTATCTATCTATCTATCTATCTATCTATCTATCTATCTATCTATCTATCTATCTATCTATCTATCTATCAATTTTCATCCTCACTAATCACATCCTTGTTTGACCCTGATTCTGCAGACAGTGTTTTAAATTTTTCAAAAGAATTTAGTTAAAAATTAGCTCTAAAGCCTTTAACAATTGGTCATGTTGGATACACCACATGCTGCTGCTCTTACTGTCTTCCAACAAATCACTAGCGCTGCATTGTGGAGAGTGGTAAGAATCTTTAATGTCCTCTTGGCATAAACAGAATTCTCATTTGGAATCCAAGATGTGACAATTCACAGCGGACACTTGGCTCGCTCTTTATTGTTACATTAAAGAGGACAAATGCAAACTACAAAGACACTGAAATGAAATTCAAATAAGCCATCTTCTTCATGTATTCAAACAGATATTTGTTTTAGAGGTGATGGTATTTTTTTTTAACCATTTTTGACACTGTGCAGAATATAACTGTACTATTTATTTTTTCACCTGTTCCTGTCAATACTATAAGTCCATTTTCTCTTCCAACTGGTTTATCTTGCATCTGAGGTGCTGCTGTAGCTACTAATTACTTTGTTACGCGCTGCTGATTAGCTTTGCCTGGATCCCAAAGCTCCTAGTGTTTGTGTGCACATATATGCAAGGATCTTAATCACTTACAACACGTCTGCAAAATCAATTTGATTGCACCCAGTAAATACCCATTTATGATGAAGAATAATCAAGGTTAATTTTCAGCTATGAAGCCAGCAATCCTTGATGCCCGACCATGTGTCATTTCACCATAACATGCATCTGCTGAATTAACAAGAGGTGGATCAAGATCCCTCACTCTATCCTTTCACTTTGAAGTGGCGATGATGATAAGATTACATCGTGGAGCGATCAAGGATAACCTTCAGTGTTTTATCTCTACAGATCCACCCATTTGTCCAGATCTTTGGCACCAACATATTCACCTGGAACAGTGTGCTGCCAGATGTCTGAGCTTATTAGCACCCACACCATTTCAAGAGCGGTTTCATTTATGTGGTTTGGTTTGTGTTAGACATGCATTTATCTCATACATTCCTAAGCAAAGCACATTCTCTGCTTTATAACTGGCTGTACATTTGCTATAGTGAGATTTCAATTTAAGAGTAGAGTCAAACGGATGACAGCGCCCTTGTAGGCTGACTTGCTTGTTTGGAGGAATGCCAAATAATACTTATAGTGAAGTAAAATCACTGACATATTTGTTGTGAAATTAGATCTGTGGTGGTTTGGGTAGCAGCTGCTGCTGGAGTTAAATGGGTCCAACATGAAGGGACCATTGTTTCCTTTTCATTTTGTGCTTTCATATTTCCTCTCTCATATCAACGCCTGCAGGGGGTGAACCCTATGCAATTACTTTTAGAATTATTTAGATATACAAATTGGCTTTACTTTCTCGTTTGAGGTTACACTAGTCTATATCGACAGCGTTTAATTTATAGGATTGTTCCGGAGATTCTGCCGGATGCCCCTCATTTTCGGCTGGATGTCCCTCACCTTCCGCTTTCTTTGTGTTGGCATTCTAAACTCTGGTCAACTCGGGAAACATCTGAATCCGAGCTAGTACCAACAATTAAATTATATGATTTTTTTGAGTAAAATTCTCATCACATACTCGACAGCCATTTTAATTCCAGAGCTCGCCTCCCTACTGTACGTGCACATGTTCCACTATAACAAGTTCCTTCTTGAAGCTATTTTGCAGAGGCACCGTACCTGCATCCGGAGATTAGCGCCGCCAAAGACGATTGTGATTGGTTTAAAAAAATGCCGATAAACCACAGCATCTATCCCTGAATGTTGTGTGGGCTAGCCACAGTGCTGTGGAGGAGGGTCTGGCAATGCAAGACTAAGGTTACAAAGACTCCACTGCTGTATGTGTAAAAAATAAGTGCAAAATGAACTAATTTATTTCCGTTTAATACTTTTCTGCCTTATTAACACCAGCATGTAGAAAAGTATTGAAGTGGTAACCCTACACTTTGCCACAAACTTAATGGCAACACCAGTCACAAGCCATGTTTCCATCCACATATTTTTATGCGCCTTTTGAAGAAAAGCTGTATACGTCCAAATTCGATGAAACCTCCTCAATGCTTGCTTGAGGTGGTTTTTGCCCTTTGCCGAATAAGTTCTGACGTAGCGAACATTTAACTCACATGACTGATCAGCTGTTTCCGCTGTCACCAATTTCCCAGACCATATAGAAATTTGTCTTTGTTTCCAGAACAGCCTGAAACATGGCCAATACAAATTGAAACTTGCCCATCTGAAACAAAATCCTGAAGATTTCTCTCTCTCGTACATGGGTTGGATGGCCAAGGCTACTTGTTTTGTTTCTGGTTCGCAACCTCTACTTCTTCTACTCTGTTTACTGGCGGATCACAGCCATGCATAGCCTATAACCCCAACTTCTGATAAAACTACACTGTAGCCAATTTTATTGGCTCCAAACCAGTTGATGATAACGCAACTTATTCACATTTCTTTTTTTGCAACGTTTCAGAATTTCGCTTTGAATGGAATCAAAGCTTTAGATATAGAGCATATGAAAATCCAATGTATTTAACCATGTTTTACAGCTGGGGTCTTCGAAAAGTAGAGGAGTTCTGAAAAATGTCTAAGAAGATATCTTAGCAGAAGTCATTAAACTGATAAAAAATCGAATTAAGCAGGCTTTTGAGCTGTTAAAGAGGGCCTGGGGGGTCTACAGGGCACCAACCAGATCATTACATGAAAGTATTCAAAACAAAGTCACATTGAAATAAACAAATTCAAATCTCTGTCACTGAAACGCTGTGATTATGTGCGTATTCAACCATGTTGCCATGACAGCCCCACTTAAACAGGTAAGCAAAATAACAAAGAATGATTTTTATCAAGGTAATTATCTGAGCAGAACTGCGCCAGTGAATGTATTCCACTCTTGACTTCTCTCCGATGAAAGCAGCAGGAGCCTATTCTCACTCCCTCCTTCTTATCGCACTGTCAAGCCAGCTTGCCTGCTCCCACACTGTGCTTGCCAGCAGAAAGGCCACTGCTCGTCAATGCCAGTGAGCTGGAAATGAGTCACAGCACCTTGTCACGTGGCTGATCTGTACCCTGACGGCGCCCTCTGCTCAGGAACTAAAGAACATGGTTTTCCCCACTCGTTGACATTCAGTGCTGCTATCATAACTGCTGTTCCCGTCAAATTAAGAGGAAAAGAGCACATGTGCGCATTGAGTAAGATGTGGTGGATTGAACTGCAGGCCTTGCCTTGTGGATACTGAAATCCTTTGCTGGTTGTAGGGTTTGATGTGTATTATATATATATATATATATATATATATATATATATATATATATATATATATATATCCTCTATGAATATATTGAACTTTAAGAGTCATGACTGACTTCAAACAACTGCAATTAAGAACACTGCCATGAAAATGAAAAGACTATTCTGTAGCTTTAAAGCCCATGTTGCAGGTTAACCACCACTGTTGATTAATGGGTACATAAAGCACTCAACATATGTATATCATTGTTAAAAATGTCTCCAAATAGTGTTAAAGGCCAGTTTTTGTCGTTTTTGGTATTATTGGGTTTTTTAACGCAATTTCGGTGATGACGTCATGTTGGGGAGACGTGCCTCAGCCTAGTACTAGAACTATGGTGACTGACTGGGATGAGGAAGAGGTGTTTTTACTGTCAGTGAATAGCACCGAGTGAAAGTCAAGGTTTTCTTTATATCTAGTGACAGTGATCATGTCGTTAGTTCAGATAAGTACTGGTAATATAGCTAGATCTAGAAATAGAAGACATCATGCTAGCTATGGGCTAACCTGCCAGTCAGTCCCACCTGTGAAATCCCCCGACGTTGTAAACACATTTTCGATTAGATAGCTCACGTTTTGATGGTAGCCTACTAGCTCCAGTAACAACATATTTGCCTAGTGTTTATTTATTACTTGGATGGGGGTGCTGTTCAGCTTTTCACAAGTTTAGCCAGCTAGCTAACGCTACGCCAACGTTTTGCTAACGTTAGCGCAACAGCGTTAGCTTAGACAGCTAGGTAAATATTAAGACTGCTTTTGGAGTTTCCTATATCTGCGTCCACGTTGTCAACTTAAGACATGTTGCGTTAGTGCTCCTTTTGTACCATAAATGTATTGAATGAAATGTTAAGCTTCGCTCCTATGAGATGGGTGGATTTTTGTTACGTTACACACAAAGCTAACTAGCTATAGTTAGCCTGTGCGTATGCTAGCGGAATTAGCTAACGTTGCAAGCCAGCAGCTTCGGCAGTAGTTTCGGCGAGCTAACCACGACAGCTAACACATCCACAAGCATCTATTTCAAACATCACTGCAGGTTGACTGCTTTTAGCAGCAGAGGTTGATTGTGGGCAACAATACTGTCGTGGTTAGCTCACCGAAACTACTGCCGATTGCCGAAGTTGCTGGCTGGTTACGCAACGTTAGCTAATTCCGCTAGCATACATACAGGCTAACTATAGCCAGTTAGCTTTGTATGTAACAAAAACCCACCCATCTCGTAGGAGCGAAGCTTAACATTTCATTCAATAAAATGATTGTACAAAAGGAGCACTAACGCAACATGTCTTATGTTGACAACGTGGATGCAGATATAGGAAACTCCGAAGGCAGTCAGTAATATTTACCTAGCTAGCAGTCTAGGCTAACGCTGTTGCGCTAACGTTAGCCAACGTCGGCGTAGCTAGCTGTCTAAACTTGTGAAAAGCTGAACAGCATCCCCGTCCAAGCTGTGTTTCACTTTCCCTCCAATATTATTGCACACATAATAAACACACATGGACTCGGTCGAGACCAAAAGCTATATTTTGCAACACCAGTGGCACAGACCGAGACCATAGACAGTGAACAGAGACGGGGCTTTCGTCTGTCGTCTCCCCAACGTGACGTAATGCAATGCATTGTGGGGGAAAAGAGAATCATTGCAAACCGCTGTAAAATAGTACTACTTTTTCATATTTTATTCCGTTTTGTGATATCCATTGTATTTGATGTTCTTGGGTAACAGTTTAAATGTTTATTACCAACAAGCAAATTCATTAGAAAATAAACCTTGCAACATGGGCTTTAAAGTATAATACACATGAGCTCTACCAATTGTGGTCTTCAAAGATGCAGTGCATCTCATTAAAAAAACGACTGATTTCAGGAGTGCAAAACATCTTCTACACTGTATATTGCCATTATTTAAGCTATACTTTGACATAATATGTGTGATAATAATGTGTCAAAGGTGAAACAATAAAATGCTCTAGTATATCCAAGCTTGTGAACACTACATACACCGGGGATTCGTGCAACACAACTTCAGTGCGTTGGTGTGCTGAGATTATATAAACATGCATTCTCTCACAGTTCATTTGCTTCAACCGGCTCTGTTTTCAAATAGGAAATTATGATATAAATACAAATTTTCAGCACTGTGAGAACGATTGAGATAGTTTAGTAAGTGACTTCAAACTGTCACATTAGTATTATAGAAGAGTCTTGGCTACCACAAGCTAATTAGTTGGATAAAAGATGATAATAAACACTTACTCACACAATTATACATCACCAATTTGTGATTTGTGTTCCTGCTTTCCAAGAGTTAATTTGTGGTGAAATGTAGTCATTTAGTCTTTTGGTGTACCCACTTCTCCGCAGTCTAACTGATTTCTTTTCTACTTCATTGGGTTCGTATTCGGAATTGACATAAGCACTTAACTTTTGTTGAGTCAATGCACCAAAGCTGTTGCTAAGCACCACTCCAGCAGATATGTATCCGGGTGGAGATTACCCAAAGGAGCTGACGTCACTGAGGTTCAGAACTCAACAAAATGTCTTTTTTTGTACTGTGCAGTGTCTGCTCTGGGGAATAGGTGGCCTAAATATAAAGTGGCAGCGTCATATTATACAGCTGAGCATTATATTTATTTTTCATAAGCTGTTAAACGTATTATTGTGTGATTGTTAAGAAAATGTGCGCATAGTCAGAGTACTTTGGTGACTGTTGGTCACTTGATCTGTATCATGGGAGGTTTAAAGGCACACTATGCAAGATTTGTACCTTGATATAACAGCTTCAAAGTCATTTCGATAGCAAAGCAGGGGTGGACGCCGCTGGCCAAACCAGCAATGCAGGTTTGGGAGATGGTGCCCCGCCAAAATCTCGCGAGAATCACGAATTGCTTTACTACTATCGGTTCTGTGAACATCCGCTACACCCGCCAGAACCTTTTGGACATCGGTGACCAGCACCAGATATCTATTTCGAGAGTCTTTCATTATACGCTCAACATCCTAGACGACATAGCGAGACCGCCGGGCTCTCCATGGATTGTTGTATGTATGTATGTCAGTTTTTACGAAGTTGTTGATTCATCCATTGTTGATAATATGACCAGGGGGGAGGGGATCAGGCTGTGAGGACAGAGATGGATCTGCGTGAGTGGTATTTACAACAGTAACGTTAAATACAAGTACTCCACAGCGACTCTAGGGGTAGCTGTTTGACAAAAAACGGAAACTGCATAGTATGCCTTTAACATTGATATGAAATATCCGAGTTGCAACCATGATTTTCACAGCTTCTTGTTGGTCCTTGTAGCCTGAGTCCTCAGAAAAGTACAATGAGCACTGGGTGTGTTTCAGCACTGTTTCCATTTTTCAGGGTTGACTTTGTCTGTGATCTTTCCCTCTCATTTCTCTTTTAAATCACTTTACTACATGCAGCAGATGAAATATAGAAAGCACAGTGGGCTTGCTGTAAGTGAATTGCTAAGAGGAATACCTACATCCTTTCCCCACCTGAATAGCTTATTCTTCTGGGCCAGGTAATATCTTCCTGTTAGATTAAAGGTATTGGCTGTAAAATAGCGTAATCCTCTGGTCATAAACACTTTAAGGGACTTAGGGGTTTAAACAGAATTTGTCTGTCTGAATGTAAAACATTTGCACAAGGAATTGCATGATCTTCTAAGACATAGTGGAGCAGAAACAAAATTAATCTGCAAGCACTCCGAAACAAATCAGACATCTTTCATCTGTTTTCTTTATGTCCAGTTTAAAAAATGTCTCCCTAATTGATTTTATATAGCAGCAGCCCTAATAAAGGCGTGTCCTCAGCCAGGTCTAATGGAATGATTGAAGGATGAAGACTTTGAAATCTAAAAGGGCTGTTGGAAAACAAATTCAGTGTCCATGGTCAAGGACCAAGGACCAGGTCAATTCATTATTATTTTTCCCTTTAAAATCTGTAGCACTTAAAAAAAGTATTTTACTGCTGGAAAGAGGGTATATCCATAAAACTGGGCTGCCAATGCAGTCAAATGGTGCAAACATTTTTTTTAAATTGGTGCTACTGTTCATGAGCAGAGAAAACAGAGTAAAGAAGCTATGATATATATTTCACTCAAAAGGTAGAAAACCTACAACTACCAGAATGCACTGTGCCCCACTGGCAATAAACGCTCCCGCTGGTGGGTGACATAATGCAAGCTTGTCGAGCTTGTCCGTATTGACACAGAACAAGATAACAAACTCTCTCGTATAACTGTTAAGCGGTAAGCTGAAATATGTTTCTGAAAACATTTTAAGCAAGAAATAGGCAATACAGTAACCAAATCTTGGTTTATATTTGATCAGCACTGCCTAGTTTTACAGTATAATATGAGTTTGGTTTGAGTTTGAGAAAGAGCCGCCCCTCTCTTTCTCTCTCCGCTTCTATACTCTTTGTATGCGGAAGTACAGTCTGTAGTTCAAGCAAAGGCCCTAGGACCAGCAGCAGACCTCCAAGTAATGCGTTTTGCATCAAACACATCACTTTTTCTGCTGGCCTGTGAGTAGGGAGATCTGGGCACTGGGACAATGGAGGTAAGTTTACCATAGTTAATTTATACATATTACCAACATTGTTATGATATAAAGTTGGTTGAATATCGGCAAAGTATCCCTTTAAAAAAATGCCAGTGTTAGAATACTGGTGTGCACCAAAAGCTCAAAAAGTACTGTGATTGGTTGCATTGAAACTCATAGGCTGGGGCAATATTACAGTATATTCAGTGCCACTACTTTAAGTACTGCTGTCAGGAAAATTCAAGCCATCACATTTGTGGTAGTGCCTTGTAGACTGAGCCTTTTCAGTGATTCATTAATTTTGCGTCAGCACCTCTAAATGAGTCAACAGTTTGCGGTTTTGCCTGAGAATAAGCTCTCTGCTCAAAGTTCAATGCAACGTCCTTGTGTTCTTTAGACATTCTTTTTCATAAAGTGTTGTGCACCTTTGAGGTAAAATGGAAAGTGCAAAGAAGAAAGTTTTTAATTTCATTGATATTGTTAATTTTATGATAACACAAGCTAACATGGAATGGAAAATGGGTTGGTATGTTTTCATCCATTTAAATTACATCTAAGCAATGATCACTTGTATAAGCACGACCACGGAAACTAAAACCCCTCAGTGACTGCAGCAGATTAAACGCTTTGCTCATGCTGGTTTTTGAGGCACAAAAGAAAACCTCACATATTCACCTCTCCCACCTACACTACATTTTCCAGCCAAGAGGTCAGGAAACTAAAAAAAGAAAAATACTGTAGCATTAGGTGAAATACAGGATCATGTATCCACGGTGTTATTGCAAAACAAACACGGCAACACACTCTACATTCACATCTCTCTGCTCAAATTGACCAAACAAGCCAAAAGAACTGAGAGCTAACTTATTAAATATGTACTGTCTATGCTTCTCTGCATAAAAACTACATACTGGGTTGCACTGAAATTATTTATGTGATGGTAAAATAATGGACGAGTCTCTCCCTGTCAACAAAGTCACTACCATTTCGCACGCACGCACGCACGCACGCACACACACACACACACACACACACACACACACACACACACACACACACACAAGCTAAAACTTAAATCCCTAAGGCACCTAAACCTGCCTTCACTGTCCAAGAGAAACTGTTTTTAAAGCCTTATTGCTCAGTGAACAAAAATAGATCTGTTTTGAGTAATGGAAGCAGGTACTGTTCTTTTACTGTGCCATTGTCATAAATATAGACTATATAGACAGTTTTATCCTTCATATTAACAGCAATCTCAACAATCTAACAGTGCAATAGCAGAACTATTAAAAAATGATAATGAATTGGGTCAGTGGTAATTACCTGATGACACCTGAGTGAATCAGTTATTCAATTTTATTCTGTTTTCCATGACTGACACACACAATTCATTCAACTTAATAAACTGATTATAAAAAGAAATTAAATGTCTCTCTATAGCATCTAATTTATTCTTTAGTAGACAATACAACACTATTTTAAATGTGCATTTGCAAGCCTGCAGGCCATGCTTGATATATGTCTTGGAAAGACCACACGACACAAAATGTTCAGTATGTATGTGCTAATATTTGTTAGGGACTATGTTGTTGCAACATGTCAACAACGCATATCTAGATGCTGAAAGTCAACTTTAAATGTACAGCAAATTAGGGCTGGGCAATATGGAGAAAATCAAATATTACGATATTTTTGACCAAATACCTCAATATCGATACCGCAACGATATTGTAGTTTTGACTATTGGTGCTTTCACAAAATATTTATACAATGAGATTTTTGATAAATAATCATCAGTTATGTGGATATAATGACTAAGTGGGTAAAGGCAAATAATAGAACAGCTAAAACAGTCTGATAAGTTCCGAAAATGACATCACTTTACTATGCCCAGCTCTACAGTAAAAACATAAGATTCATATCAGAGAGACATCAGAGATAATGAGCAGATTAGCCATGGGAAAGAGTTAACTGCTTGATCAAGAATGTCAGGAAATGGAAATGAGCTTTGTGCAAATTAGTGATGTTAAGTTTTGGAAGCTGCTAATGATCAGATTAATAGATGCAAACTGGGGATCCCTCTGGCATGGTTTGAAACCTAGGGATTGGTGGCATGAAAGTAGATTAAACCTCCTTTAAGCAGTGAGGTGATTATTCATGGGTTAATTTAGCTTGAATGTAATGCAAGCAAATAATACTCGTACCTTCAGCTAATTTAGATGACCCAAAATATCCTCCTATACACTGGAGAGTGTACCAACCAACAGTTCAAACAAACTAGGCTAACGCCACACTTCCAAAAAAGAAACCCAGAAACAAGATGTACACACAATACTACAGTAATCATTTGTTGTATGTATGAGGACTACACAAACCCACTCACAAAAACATAACTTCAGGATTTTACCTTGGCACTTTATATAACCTGGTGCACAGTATTTAGGTGTGCTTTTTTATTACAGGCAAGTGAGTGTCACACCCAAAGTCTCAGGAGTCTATTTCTATCTCTATGAAAAACTTGAATAAAATGAAGGCTTATTTTAGTGATATTCATCAGTGAATGAAAGAAAATAAATCATAACACTATACATTTTGACATCTTAACTCCACATATGTCGATTGTGATGATTTGGCCACTTTAATTAAACAATTACAAGCCTGTAGATTTAATCCTGGTTATATTGGATGAGACTGCATAGAGTGAAAAGTAGCCTGATTGATGATATTTTACCTGTGTTTAATGAGCCGTAAGGCAAACATAGACGTAGTTGATGAATCATTACTAAAAATACAATGTAGCCTTGTGTGTTATGTGTGTGTGCGTGTGTGTATGTTTGGACTGAAAATAATAAGGGCAGCGTTCTTGATGTATGTTTTGGACTTGAGAACACACCCTTCTCATTCCCATTAGGACTCTCTTTAATCTCCAAATTGCTTGTGGAATGAGTCGATCATGCTACCAACTTCATTGACTTTTAGGCTAATTTCAGTCATTTTGTTGAAGCTGCACCAATCAATATTTTTATATGAACAATTGGTCAAATGACGTACTGCGTGTGCTGTCAGAGGGGTCGCTAACAGTGACAAACTCATAGAGAATTATCACCTGACTCTACAGTTTCCCTCAGCTCTACAGAGAGTTTGAGCATCTTTCAGCTCATTGTTTCGGTTTTGCGTCATACAACTAAACCAGACAGCTCTTTTTAGTAAGAAAGCTTTGATAAAAAAAGAATGTGTTGGGTCACAAGGAACAAAAAAATCAAATAAATGTCCATGCCCATGTCTGTCAGGTGTATAAACATGAAATAGTTTAGCCATATCAACTGTACAGGGGCATGTCTCTTAACCAAATTCGTCTGTAATACAGTTTTACATTTTTGTTGACATTTAAACTGGAACATCACAAATGAGATTATCTTGTGTTTGAGACATGGAGAGACTCATAAAGCACAAGTATAACATCTCATCTTGAAAAATCTCTGACCTGTTAACTAGAGCTGATGCGTGAAGTTACCGAGTTACCACGCATGGCAACTTGATGATCCACATCAGGTATCTCTTTTCAGAGGCACAGCACAGATGATAGCCAAGAAATGAATATGCAAATTCAGTGTCGCATGTTTAACGCCGACTGAACTGATTGCCTATGCACCTCACTAAGTCAAGCAGACTGTATTCTGGCCATGACAGACCAGTCGAGAGAAATAAAACAATCTTGGCTAAAAAAAGTAATTTGTGTGAACAGGTGCTAGGCAAAATTGTTTAAAAATGACATGGAAACTGAAATTGAGCATAACAGGTTATGTCGCTCCAATGAAAAAAAAAAGTCAATACAGTTTGAAACACAAAAAGAAATAGTTGCCCATTTTGGCAGGCAAGATGAAGAAAGCCGTGAAAATGCAAGCTTCCAACAACAATCAGGACTCCCTCCACATATAGGCTGGAGGATGGAAAATGAAATGAATGAGATAAGCGGAAACCTTATTAAGTGCAACACCAGTGGAGAGTGTCAAGGGATTGCATGGTATATCTGCAACATATTTGTTCCATGTCTTCAGGTCAAAGCTTGCGAATGTTTAGTTTTATCCTGACAGAGTGATATAGCATTGATGTGATGTCTATATTTTGGAGCACTTGTTTATTTTGCTAATTTTATCCTGCTGTGACGACAAAATTTAAGGCCCAAGATAACTAATTTTATCCTGCAGGCGACACAAGTGCCCCCTTTATCAACCCAATGTGCAGAGGGTTTCCCAGGTAGCTCTTATCAGCACTCTAACACATCCCCTTGCCAGGCCTCCCCTATGGCTGCAAACCCCTCAGTCACCTCACCACACATGGCACACTGCCCACAGTTTTAGTGGGCATTCAACCCAGAGAGTCGACCAACAGGGAGAGGCCAAGAAACAATTTGTCCAACTGACTGATTAATTAATAGAAAGGGGTCGGATTAATGTTGTATGTTTAATGATTTAAGGACAACTGTAATACTCCTTTTCCATATAAATTCAATAGCACCACTGACTACTGCAGAAAAAAACTGAAAGAGACTGGTGTACAGCTCAAACAAGAATAGGAAAAAGAGACATTGATCATTCTTCAAAGTATTGATAATTTGGAAATTAATAGAACAATTTCAAATAAAACCTCTTTGAAAAAACAGTGTTACTTTTAATTTAAATCAAATGTAACATAAAACTAAATAATCTATGAACTATTGGGTTATTTTGAAAGACCAAGTGTTACACTGTGTGTATATGAGCTAAATAGAACTCTTTTCAGTCATAATAGTAGCCATATACACTTTATATTCTGAATAAAAGCTAGCTATGCAAACGTTGTAAATGTATGTAGATGTACAGCCATGACTTATAATTGTCTATTTATATATGTATGCATGCGTTTATAGATCGAGAAAATGTATAAAGTAAGCAATTAGAGAGAAATATTTTTGAAATACTGAAGTCTGGTGATATCCTTTATTTTGTTTAATTTTATTATCAACCAATCCCACAAAAAAGATCTGCAGCAAGTCATTAATTACACTGAACATAGGCACTGTAGTTTATTTTGAGTTGATCTAACATTCTTTCCTGATGCTGTAAATACTCACTAGAGCACTAAATGTGTATTAATCCACCGCCAAAAATAGTCCCAGACAAATGCACTATTTACTCCATTGCAAAAAATGTCAAAACGTTTTGAAAACCTGATTTGGGGTGAGGTGGTAAAGACAGGGCAGGGAAAGTACTGAACACATTGTGGGTTTTGGTCTTCTAATGGGATTAGAATAATGCCAAGTTTATCCTAAAGGGTAATTTCGGGGTTTTTTTTCAACCTGGACCTCTATTATGTTTTTGTGTGTAAGTGACTGATGGGAAAAACAATCTTTGAAATTGGTCCAGTATTAAGTGAGAACATTGTAACCGGCAGCCACAGACCGTGGGGCAAATGTGCATCTTCAATTTTGTCCACTAAGAGTGCTGTTTTTGCCACTGACAGGCTTAGATTATTATGCTAACTGTCTGACAACATTATGGAAATGATCCCTACAGGTATAGGCCTTTTTTAAAACCTCTTTAAGACCTTACTGTTCAACCAGAAACAGCTCTGAGGTTGCTAGCGCTAAATCCACCAGACTCCATTTAAAAAAACAATACTTTTAGCGTGTATAGAGCCAACATTTTTCACATTTCAACCAAAACTAGAGATGTGATTATTGGAAAAGTGAAACGACCCAAAACGGCTTTTCATAGTTTTATTTTGTTACTGTCGACTTTGAATGAAGTGTATTTTACGATGCTAAAATTACTGTATATTTACATGGAGTCTGGTTGCTTTTAGTGAACTTTAATTTCACGGATGTTTTTATGTTTATCTTGATCTTACTCTTTAACAGATAGGTTGACCTTCTTAGAAATCATTTCCATAATGTTGTCAGACACTTAGAATATTAATCTGAGCCTGTAAATGGCAAAACAAGCTCCTTTGTGAACGTAAATAGAAGCTGCACAATTGCTCTATTAACTTATATTGTAGGTTGTTTCGCTGACTGCCAACAGCGGCGGTCTCGCTTAATACTGGACCAATATCAAAGATTGTTGTTCCCATCAGTAACTTATGAAACATAGAAAAATAGGGGTTGAAAGGTTTTAAAAAAAACTGAAGTTAACCTTTAAGCCCTGATATTAAAATGAAATGAATAAGTCATGAAATTATTTATTAATGGAGCAAGCATAAAAAAAGGAATAATTATTAAACACATGATTGACCGATTGATTTATAATTCATTAATCTGTCAACAGATTAAGCTGACATATGATCAGAAATCCTCCAAACATTTCTAGCCAGATAGTGACACCACACGATGTATGTTGCAGCCCTGAGTCCTAGCTTTAACATGGATCTAGTTCTGCTTGGCTTAAATTGTATGCATACAAGTGGCTTTGTGCATGCTTATTACTGTGTGCTAATATGCCCGTGCCCATCATGACTGATCTCCTCCTTTTTCACAACCTCCTTTTCACTGGCAGGCAACCTGCTAATGAATAATTTACGCTGGTGCTAACGTCCTCAGATTAGACAGAGAAAATTGTTTCAGGAACACATGAATGTTTAAAGACGAGTCACTGAACCTCTGTGGCGTCTTGAGGGGCCTCACTGGTGTCATTAATTTGTGCCGAAACTGCTATCAGAGGATTGAAGCGACAGTGTGAGGCTCCATGCAAATTCAGCAGAAAAAATAAATAAAACCCTTTGACTTGGTGCGAGGAATCATTTGTTTCTGTGCTGATACCTTTCCAGACTGATGCAAATGAGTGAGAAGCTTTACATTTCAGTGCAAAATGCCAGGCTGCTGTCATCCTTAGAGAGAGGGTGGATAGGCTGGTACATTTTAAGCCGACTTTTAGCATTGTTGGCAGTGTATCTGCATGTTTGGCAATATTCCCTGTAAGCTCTGCATACAAGAATTCACTGTCCATGTCCACTGTGCATGTGCACTGCACACAAAACCAAACTCTTATCTCTGCCACAGTCCTGTGCAGGGTGTTTACGTAAAAATTTAATGAAATGAATGAGGAGTCGTTTTTCAAAACGATGCGTTTTGTCTGTGAGGGTTAGGCTGCCTTTTATTGCAAAATGTAGTTTTGTTACAAATCAGATGTTACGCTTGAGATGGGAAATGTGGTTCTGTTACACTTTTACATAAAAGTCTGTACAAGGCGCAGTGAGCTGTGTCCATTTCTCAGAGAAGAGGATCTTCCATTTAGGTGCTTTACTATTGCTCCTACAGCTCATTTTACACTAACTCTAGGTATGTTTTTTTTCAACAAACGTGTGAACACGCTATTTAAAATCCATGCTTAATAGCAGTATGTTGGTGTAACCAGACTTCATATTTACAAGAGTGGAGCCATGAGGTTTTAAGTAACATTTCTCAATCATTAGAAAAGCTTTAGTCTCATCCTTCTTTAATTCTTTCCACATATTTGAGCTTTTAGGGCTTGCCTTCTGAATTCTGGAGAAAGTAGCAGAAATAGAGTTTAAATTTTTTTTTTTTTTAGCACAAAGTACCCCAACCTACACCAGGGCCCCCATTTCCTGAAAGCATCCTAACTAAGATGATTGTAAATCTTCTTAGATTTTCGGGGTGTTTTCAGGAGTGCCTCCCGCCAACTCACAGAAGGTTAAGGACATCTTAAAAAAGGTCAAACTCCTGCAGGAGGAACGAGGAACTATACATTTTTTTTGAGAAACTGCGTTCGTTTCATATATTTTATATTTAGTTTATACCTTTTAACTGGCTACTGATGCATTCTGTAAATAAAACTAGTGTTTGTGGCAAGATTAAGCAATAAACAATATCTGACAGACACACAGGAAAAAGATTTTGATATGGTTATTGTGTTGCCACACTCTTCTTCCTCCTCTCCATCCTGTAACAGCTATAGCCAGCAATGCTGTGCAGCAAAGCCATCACAGTGATGACTGCAAAGCACTTTGATGGAAAGACAAATAAGATACTGGAGTTTTGGCAAAGTTGTTATATAATTAACGTTTATTAGTGTATTAGTGCAGCCTGTACCTTTAATATATATATATATATATATATATATATATGTTTAAATATACATATATATATATATATATAATACTATCTTCTTTGTTTAACTGTAGTGTCTGTAAGTATAGACATTTTTTCCTCACTTAGAGTAACCTTAAACCTGCTTAAGAGTGTTAAAAGCTCTTAAAAACATTCTTGACATCTAAACTCTAATCCTTACAGATTAACCTTTATTATTACAAAGGGCTACAGGGCACCACTAGTTTTCATTTAAGTAAGCACAATTGAAACTCTGTGGAAATTATGAAATATATGATTACTGGCAGACCTACTGAGCAGCATTAAATCTACTGTTTTTCTTTCATAGCACATCAATAAACCTCTGCTGAGAGAATTTCTATTTCATTATTCTTTTAGGAATAAGAGATGAGACAAGAGGCGTTTCATATTCTAGCAAATCTTATTCATACTGGGTATTTGCTATTATTTAATATTGGGAGGTGTACGAGGAAATGTAAAAATGTGAAATGAGTGCTTGAATACAAGAACATTACAAGAATCCATGAGCTAAATTCATTATCACAAAAGTCTTTATTTTTTATTTTCTTTGCCTTCTATTTTGGCAATGCACCAGTGTTTTTTGTTACAGTCTAACAGCTACAACTCTATTTTAATTTTTTTTGTAAATATAGACACTGATTTGGTTGTTCTGTTAATATTCCAAGGGTGGAGTATTGTAGTAAAGCAAAAGATTATTAAATTGTCTGTGTGCTGTGTTGTTGTTGTCTGGTCCAGACAATAATGAAAAGTGATTCCATCTGACCACGGCTGCTTTCTAAAAACTAATTTCTTCTCTATTCTCCATTTGGTTTCAGTTAAAATATTCATTATGAGCGAACATCCCAATAATAGTTTTCTGGCTTTGATTTTGCAACAAAAGTCAACTCTAATAAAATGTTGAAAAAGCAACTTTCTCTGTAAAACACATACTCACTGAGTAGGCTGTGCATATGAATGAAAGTACTGTTGTTGTTGAATACGTTCCGCAGCTTCAACCTCATGTTTGAAATATTTAATGATTTTGAGACAGTGTGAATGGTTTCTGCTTTTCAAAGCACAGCTTGAACATAACACACATAAAAGCTAGCATAGGCACAAACGGAGGACTCACCAATGGCGTTATGTGGAAGAACATATTCTCACTAGCAAACATTCTTGGGTCTTGGTGGTGGTAAAGCCAGGTCAAGGATGATGATTTGGGCAATTCACTTACTTTCACTTAGAAACACACAAACAATTTAGATAGAAAGGCTTGTCTATCTGATTTGAGGTTCAAATCAGATAGAGCAAACTACTCAGAGCAAACTGATGTGTAATCACAGCACTTACTACTTCCAATGGCTAGATTCAGAACAATCCAAAAATGTGATTCCATTTGCTGCTCAGAGGATGGTTCTATAAACTACTGCAGGCTCACAGTATTTTTGAAATTGACACATGAAATGAAATGAAAACAAGCCACTTAAAATAGCACATGAGTAAACTGATAAATCTAAGCGGGTCACAATGCCGGATCCCATTTTATAAAAAACACACATTTTCGTTATTGACGTTATTGAGTTCGTTAAGGTATTGACATAATCGTGACATTACACTGTCATAACTATGACATGACACTGTCATGAACGTGTTATAAACGTTATAAACAAATCATAAACGTTTATGACTTCTGTCATTAAATGTCATTTGGTTTTTGTCATGACAAGTTGAGATTGTTTGGGTTGTCTTGATTATGACAACTTGACATTAATCAAAGTGACATTACCAAAAGTTGTCTTGGTCATGACAAGTTGACATTATATTTGTTTGGGATGTCTTCGTAATGACAACTTGGCATTAACCAGGATGACATTACCAGAAGATGTATTTGTCATGACAACTTGACATTACATTTCTTTGGAGTGTCCTTATTAAGACAACTTGACATTAAACAGGATGACATTATGTCAAGTTGTCATCACAAAGACATCCTCTGGTAATGTCACTTTGATTAATGTCAAGTTGTCATAATCAAGACAACCCAAACAATCTCAACTTGTCATGACAAAAACAGAATGACACTTAATGACAGAAGTCATAAACCTTTATGACTTGTTTATAACGTTTATGACACGTTCATGACAGTGTCATGTCACGATTATGTTGATACCTTCAAGTGTTAACAATAACAGCATCAATGTTAGCATAAATCTAGCGTATTAGAACCTTCGATGACCGTCAATCTGCCAATTAGAAAAACTCAGTCATTTGAAATTATCGATCATTATAAATGATCAAATTGAAAAAACAAATTGATAAGAGCCTACAGCTTGAAGTGACACTTAAACTGCAATTATCACGTCAGGGCAATGGTTTACTCATCCATCTCACTGGAGTAATAATGTGGTCTAGTCATTCTGGCATTCAGCTTAATTCCTTCAAATGCATCCCTCCAAATACATCCCTCATCTAGCAAATACAAATATATAATCAGTGCTTAGACAACATATTGTATTTTGCAAGTCAAAATGTTAAGACTATAAGACTTTCAATGATCAGTTGAAGGTGTGTTTACTGAGTGAAGCTCTGATAATAGGAAACATTAAGAAAGACTGTAATCAACTGTACAGTTGATTAATATTGCTGTTTCTTTGTGTGTGCTTCACTGATTTTTACAAGTATTGTGCACAACCAGCCTACTGCTACACACTTACTATTGTAACCCCAACTTTTTCCTGCAATCAACAAGGCTCTATGAATTTTAACAGACAATAAACAGTAGCTTACAGGACATGACTTAAAGGTACAGAGTGGCCACTAGTGGCGCTGTGGAGCAACGACTTGTATGAGTTTTGAAAAGTGTCTACCCATATTGTTTGTATCTTGAGCTCAACCAAGACATGGGTAATGTGATGTCATTTTTGCAGACTGCAGAGGCGGCATTGTGAATGCCTCGTAGGATGTATATGGCAAAAGATTGAACAAAGTACATTTACAAAATTATGAATTTGCATTCTGTGTTGAAGATTTGTCATGAATTGGCTGGGGAATACCTGAAGTTTGAACAGACAACTCTGCCAGTTTATTATATCTTTATATGCTATTCATCTTATAAATAGTTATGCTAAAAATGCAAATGAAGCTTATGTTAATGTTTTTAAGAAATGCTTACTCTGGCTGGAAACCTCATTCCTCGATAGCTTGCATGTCAAATTAACTGACTTAACATATTTTTTAGGCTGCATTTGTCAATAATCTTAGTACATCTTTAAATCGAACTTAAGTTTGCATCTTGCCTCATGCATAAATACCAGGTTGGAAAGTGGAGAGATGACCATCTGCTTCCCACTAAACTTCACAGAGAAGGCCAACAAGCGTTCAGCTGTGAGGGTAACTTTGGTGTCTACAGAAAGTGGGTCATGAAAAAGTCATGGAGAGACATTTTGAAAGATGGGATGTTTCAGCTGTCAAGAAGAGGTGGCATGTGGCTTCTAGTTACAGCCCAAGGCAAATTACACAGTACTATTACTAAATGAAGGTCTGTATTGTGCCCATTTTGGAGAAAGATATGTGATACTAGATACTCCCAAATTATTGTGGATGAATCATTGCAAATTACAAAACAACTACAACGCCATAATTAGCCTATTGTGTAATGATAATTCCAAACTGCTATCGCTCAAAAAGGACAACAAAGCAGTTGAATACCTTACTAAAACTCAACAAATCTTTCAGGTGACACAGAAGACTCCTCGGCTGAAAATAGCACTTTCAGGTGCAGTCTGCTCTCCATGGTACATTAACAGCAGTGCCTTGTCAGTTCCATACCCAGGCAGAGGCTCAGAGAGGCAGACTATAGGACAGGCATAAGTGGGTTTCAGGAGGTAGGCTACTGCCAGATTACATAACAATGGAAGATGAACTCTGGCAAGGACGCTACACAAGGACATATACCCATACACCCATGGTGATTACTTTCTCCTGCACGTGTGGAAGATTTTTTTGTTTTAAGATCACCCTCAAGCACAACTTTGGTGTTTAAGTCCCTGTGATCCATCTAACATCATTACCAGTCACAGGGAAATAAGCAAAGCTTCACTGTTGCAGCGATGTGTCACCGAGTAATTCTGCTCAGTTGTACTACAAAGGGATCCTGTCACAAATGTGACTTTGGAGCTATAGATTTTTGGGTCAATTTTCAATGCAGTCGGAAACTCTGCTCTACTTTAATACTTCCTCGGAGCAGATAAGATAAGCATCTCCCTTCCTGTCCTAAATTCAATGAAATGACAACCCTTACTGTGCCCCGGCGTCTGACAAGAGAGAAAAGCTGGGCTGTGATATGTCTTGCTTAAGCAAACTAGCACTGAATTTTCAATAAGTTTGACCCAGGTCAGACTTAGTCTGAGCCTAACCTCAATCTCCGACTTTCAAGCACAGAGAAGAAAAACCTAACAAAAGAAGACGATAATTAGGATGACTTGCAGTGTTTTCACAGGGCTGCGCTTAGTGATGGGAAATCACAATATCATATCTTCAGAATCAGTTATCCAAAATAACATATGAATGACAAGTCTAACAATAGCCTGAATGGTATTCAATAGGAAATAAATACCTGTTGTGATCTAAATTATATTTTCTGTTTACAGCATCTATTGTTAAAACAAAGGGTAGGCAGGTTGCCCACTGAGGTTACCGCTAGGCTGCTCATTTTGCGGTCTGAAATATCATTCAGTGGGTTTAGTGCCCACATTGAGCGGTGTCAACCTCTCCACATCACACAAATTTTATAGGAGGAATCAAGGAGCTCTTTGTGGCCAATTCAAACTCCCCTGCATCGTATTGATCTGTCACTGACATGGTTGTAATGCAGGACACTGGTGCTAATGGGGGGCGATAAAGTAACTATAAACCCTCTGCAACTGTGCATCACTGTAAAGACTGATAGCAGCAAACAAGAGCCGCAGAGGCAATAGGACTAACAAATAGGATTTCTACATTGTTTACACTCCCTCCATAAACACAAAGACACCTTTTATGGATTCTTTGTGAGGATGACAATAAGAAAGCATCACACCAGAGCGACAAATGTAAAGAGTACAATTTGGTCGGTTTTATGGTCTTCTGAGACTGAGCTTAATGTAGTGGTTGCTTTCCACTTGAGCCTTAAATATGCATGTGCTGAGAGTGGGGGGGGGGGGAATAGTTGGCCTTTTTGTTTGTTTACCATGTCTCAGGGGAATTTTTGTAAAATGGCTGAAGAAAGCTAATTGCCTTTTTGTTACTCCTAACCTTTCACATTTGGATGCATGCAACTTCCTGCAATTACATCGTGTGCCAAAGGGTATGTGACTTTCCCTATTAGATTTCAGTAATCTGTTCCCTTTGGAGTAAACCTACTGTTTTGTGCAGTACACAGGCCCAGGAGTATTAAACAACACTGCAATCTGAAGTTCCTTTGGAAGTTCAGTTACCACCACCTATCAAACATGTGAAATAGTAGTGTGATAAGTATTGATCACCACGGAGGAAGTCAAATGTCTAATTTACTCTCTTGCTGCAGGGTTGAATCTTGCTCACAGACACCTCAGTTCTGGTTTGTCCAGTTGAATGATCATCCCTCTAACCATCTTATACAAATGTCCCCACATTCTTACTACAGTGGGGCAAAAAAGTATTTAGTCAGCCACCAATTGTGCAACTTCTCCCACTTAAAAAGATGGGAGAGGCCTGTACTTTTCATCATAGGTACACTTCAACTATGAGAGACAAAATGAGAAAAAAAATCCAGAAAATCACATTGTAGGATTTTTAATGAATTTATTTGCAAATTCCTTGGGAAAATAAGTATTTGGTCACCTACAAACAAGATCTCACAATCAAGATCTCCTAGCTCTCACAGACCTGTAACTTCTTCTTTAAGAGGCTCCTCTGTCCTCCACTCGTTACCTGTATTAATGGCACCTGTTTGAACTTGTCATCAGTATAAAAGACACCTGTCCACAACCTCAAACAGTCACACTCCAAACTCCACTATGGCCAAGACCAAAGAGCTGTCAAAGGACACCAGAAACAAAATTGTAGACCTGCACCAGGCTGGGAAGACTGACTCTGCAATAGGTAAGCAGCTTGGTGTGAAGAAATCAACTGTGGGAGAAATTATAAGAAAATGGAAGACATACAAGACCACTAATAATCTCCCTCGATCCGGGGCTCCACACAAGATCTCACCCTGTGGGGTCAAAATGATCACAAGAACAGTGAGCAAAAATCACAGAACCACACGGGGGGACCTAGTGGATGACCTGCAGAGAGCTGGGACCAAAGTAACAAAGGCTACCATCAGTAACACACTACGCCGCCAGGGACTCAAATCCTGCAGTGCCAGACGTGTCCCCCTGCTTAAGCCAGTACATGTCCAGGCCCGTCTGGAGTTTCCTAGAGAGCATTTGGATGATCCAAAAGAGGATTGGGAGAATGTCATATGGTCAGATGAAACCAAAATATAACTTTTTGGTAAAAACTCAACTCTTCGTGTTTGGAGGGGAAAGAATGCTGAGTTGCATACAAAGAACACCATATCTACTGTGAAGCATGGGGGTGGAAACATCATGCTTTGGGGCTGTTTTTCTGCAAAGGGACCAGGACAACTGATCCGTGTAAAGGAAAGAATGAATCGGGCCATGTATCATGAGACTTTGAGTGAAAACCTCCTTCCAGGAACGTGGCTGGGTCTTTCAGCATTACAATGATCCCAAACACACCGCCCAGGCAACAAAGGAGTGGCTTTTCAATGTCCTGGAGTGGCCTAGCCAGTCTCCAGATCTCAACCCCATAGAAAATCTTTGGAGGGAGTTGAAAGTCCGTGTTGCCCAGCGACAGCCCCAAAACATCACTGCTCTAGAGGAGATCTGCATGGAGGAATGGGCCAAAATACCAGCAACAGTGTCTGAAAATCTTGTGAAGACTTACAGAAAACGTTTGACCTCTGTCATTGCCAACAAAGGGTATATAACAAAGTATTGAGATGAACTTTTGTTATTGACCAAATACTTATTTTCCACCATAATTTGCAAATAAATTCATTAAAAATCCTACAATGTGATTTTCTGGATTTTCTTTTCTCATTTTGTCTCTCATAGTTGAAGTGTACCTATGATGAAAATTACAGGCCTCTCTCATCTTTTTAAGTGGGAGAACTTGCACAATTGGTGGCTGAATAAATACTTTTTTGCCCCACTGTATATGATTATGGCAGTAGCAGAGAGCCATGTAAGCGGAAACACGTGTATGTCACATCCATAACGTCGGGAAAGAGACAAAGTAAAAGAGTCAAAATTGAAACAGCAGAGGCCAAAATATGTTTTTTAGTTTCTAGAATGGGTAAAGCTCCAGAAATGTTGTATCCTAAATTTACCATAATGCAACTCAACAGTGTTTTTCATTACAGTAGACCTGCCCTGTCTCCTAAATGCCAACTTCTTTCAAAGCCCACACTTCCATGATTGTAACATAGGGTTTCTGTTAGTCTCATAGTCTCAACATAGACCTAACAGAGTTACTGTTGTGTGAGCATCAGGTTATTACTCAGGGATAATTACACTACATCAGCAGGTAAACATATGTGTCACAAGGCTTGTAAGTCTTTGCACAGAGCAAATGGATAATCAGGTTATTATTTTTTTTATTTTTATCAGGTTATTTATTTACAGAAAGTAGTGAGTATGATCGCAGCCTTGGTTTTATAGTATGTAGCAAACAGAAGCAGAAAAAGAGAAAAAAACTCAGAATTCTTTAGGCATTCTGAAGATATATAAAAGCTGCTTTTTAACCTTGTGGTGAGCAGAATTTCATTTTACAAGAGCTTTAATTTGTTTGAGGTTACTCCAATTATTCAAATGCTGTAGGCATTCATATAGTATTCATGCAACAAAAAACAATGGTGTCCTTAAAGCTAACAGAAATGGTCCAGTGTAACATGCATTTAATCATGTTGAGTGACAGTTGAGTTAGAAAGAGCACTGTCATTGGTTGGATGGAGTCACGGTGGATGGTAGAGAGCTTTGATGCGAGTGTCATACATTTGCAGTAGCTCACAGTGAGAAGACAACATCTGATTGAAACATTTGTTCGGCATTATTAACACACATGTTATAAATAAATACCGTATGGTTGTTTACAATAAGCATGTCAACGGAGCACTTGAGTGAGACAGACAGATTCGGCTCATGAACATTTTTAAATCAATTTATATGCAAACTATTGAGAAAATCAAACCGTTAATTAGCTTTTTATTTAACCTCAAACTAATTAGCCACAGTTACATTTATTGTATGACAGTCAGCTGTTAAAGAGAAAAAGGTACATTCATCGCACATATATTGGTCACTCTGGAGCTAACATTTATTGCAGTCTTCATTCAGAGATCTATTTTTTCAAGTATCTAACAGTACTGAAGCACATAAAGATTCAGAACATGATAACACTGCAAATGATGCTGGCTGAAAACACTTTTTAAAATGAAACATTGACTGAACTGTACTGGAGCATAGAAATAGCATAGAAATCGCCCCCACCCCCCTTTTCAGCAGCACTATAAATGGTGCTTATTTCTCGTAGACTTTCAGCAGTGTTAAATGGATGGCTGATATAGATTTCTATTAAGATGGTGTAGTGCATTTTATTTTCCCTCTAAACTGTTCTGTCAGACTCTTTCACAGCATTGTAACGTGTGTATTTTTTGCTCAATTTAACTCCATGATGCTCAGGTTCAATATACATCATGCTTCACACTATCACCACCTGTCAAAATAGCCAGTGACATCTTTCCATCCTTCTTGTCCATAATGCTGTAATTTTCTTAATTTGACACCCTTTCTCTGTGAACTGACTACACTAAATCCATACATCTATTTGCCCCCTTTGCCTCCTTTGACCTTCTCTGTACACTTTCTATCAGACTTCCCTGTCAATCCGCCTGCCTCTTTGCTGTTTGAATCCTTGCAAATTGAGCAAACACAAGTTCAGGTTGCTAGAAGAAAGTGGCTCAAGTCTGGCTTGTCTGATGACCTCTCTCACTTTCAGTTGCTCCACATCTTCTTATCGGCATTTATTTCAGCTGCTACCTCAAACCTCCTCGTCTAATTCCAATCCTCTCATGCTTCCCTACTCTCCTCCCCCTGAGGGTTCACTCACCTGCCTTGACGAGAAGTTTGACAATATCCAAAGCTCTTTCTCTTAACTACCCACAGGCCCTGTCCTCAATTCCCCCCATCTACTTCCTCTGCTGACCTTACTGACTTTGGTTTAAATGATCTATCTTCTTTCTGCACAGATGAGGTCCAGGAACTGATCCACAGTCTCAGAGCCACTTTCCCTGATTGCTATCATCAGCACCACTCTGACAGCAGACCGATAACAATCTGCCTTCAAGTCAGGTGAAGTGCTACTGTGGGAGCACTTCATAATAATAGAATTTTACCAGCTTTAAGAAAGTTAATTAATATCAATAATATGCTTATAATACTATAACATTTGTAGTAGTACATCATCAGTATTGACAGTATATATGAGTCATAAGACAGGAAAAGCATTGATAGTACATCATTTAAACTGTGTGTCATCATCTAGTCTTACTTCTATATGTGGTAAGACCTACATATTTTTCTTTAGGAACAAAGAAAGATTGAATATTTTCCTAATCATATACAAATATTAATCATGCTTCTGTTCTTGTAACATTGTTTTATAGTGTTGCCCATCTAGAGTAAGCAACTTTGGCCATGCATAACTAAATTACATTTTGCCAGAGGACACAATAGACTGACTTGGATATTAAGATAAGATAATTATATTACAATGAATACAAAATAAATTGCGATCCCAGCTGTGCTTAAATGAAGCCAGTCCAGTAACCCAGAAACGGTGACTTTGCCCTGGGTATGGAGCGAAGTCTCGTCAGACTGCGTGGACCTCCTAAAGTCCGACACGTCTTACCAAATTTGCTATTAGCCATACATTTTCGTAAAACGGCCCATATTTGATCTTTATATAGTATAAGAACTGAATTTAGTAACAAAACATTGCAGTGTCTGAAATATGAGACCTGCTGCTGTCTCGTCTCCAATGTATGTGTATGTGGTTCGCTCAACCAATCAGCGCGCAGCTCATCTAAATATTCATGAGCATACCATATTTGGAAGAAAAGCTCTCGTTCCAAATAGGGCCAAAACACAGGGATGCATAAGGACCCATCATAAGGTCTTCATTTACTAGAAATTGAACAGAGGTCATTGGGCTTTGTTCATCTTAATCATATAACATTCATCATTTACAATGCATGCTCATTCATGCAATTCTCTAAAGACACACAGAAATATACAAAACTGTTGCAGATTGGATACGTTAACAACAAATTATTTATATACTATGAGGTTTTTTAGGTGAATTGCTAAACCACAATATCCATACATTTCTCTAAAAGGATTCCCACTTCCTCCAGTTTACTATCTGATTAAAATTCATATATTTTTCACAAAATAGTTTTTCATAAAGTTGTTATTTTGAGTCTGATTACCAATAGGAATCATTTCCTCCCAGAAAAAAACAATTTTGTACTGTTAATTATACAGAGTATACTCTGAGATTAATTCTGCAAAGGCTCATTTGTCTACTATGTGCAATGCCTTTTTTACATATATATATATTTAATCTTGTTTTTATTTATTTACCTCTGCTGCACTGATTGCTACCAACGTAATTTTGTTGTGTTCATACAATGACATTAAAGTATCTTGATCTTAAATCATGATCTACTCAGAGTAAGTTATATCAAACTGCAGCACGTCATGGGAAACTGACTTTGTGAAAATCCCATAAGAATCGTGACATCCAAAATTAATTAGAAACAGCTCGTCAACATTTTCAGTAGCTTTTTAGCCTATACGAAAAGAAGCACTACACAGCCTAAGACGGACTGTTAAGTCACCTCACCTTGTGATAAACAGCATTAGCTGATTTTTACCCCTTTATTCTAGTTTCCCTCTTCCCTTTCGCTCCTTCCTTCCTGCCTCGTCTCCTCTAAGAGACAGACTATGCTTTCATAAGAGGCGTAAGTGCTGTCAGTTTAATGTCTTAAACGCCTTCTTTGTTGGTGATATTCATTTCCTGATCTGACAGAGCCACTTCTCCGTGTGTGATGAATGTGATAATGTATTTTTTTTAACGTGTGATCGCAAAAACATTATTTTAACCATCAAAGAAGGCCTTCCGAATGGTCCTAACGTTTCACCCACCCTGCATTCAGCTGCATGATGGATTAACAAGCATTAGAAAACAATACAGTGATCTGGTAACAGAGGATGCAGCCATTTACAGACATGAATGTGCACATAGCTTTCACACATTCAAACTCGCATGCAAATTCTCATGCTCATTACCACACTGACTTTACCGATAGTTTGACTTGTTCCCATCATTTTATGTTCATTTTAATAATTTACATTACCAATCACATTTAACAGTTTTCTCTTGTAATTTAGATTTGTTTAAGAAAGTGAGATGTTTTAAGAAGTCACCTGCAGTTATCGTTAAGACGTAGATCTTGACAGTATTTTAATCACTTAAGTTCATTTTCACATTTATCGAATGCTAAACTACATGTGTCTAATCTGATGTTAGAGAACAGAGTTATTTATTCCTCATTTCCTAAACTCTATGAGGGAATGCAAGAAAAAGGAGATGAAACAAATGTATGACACCCCAACAAATTGGGCCAGAGCGAGCGTCTGCGCATATAACCATGGAAACTGTACATGTGCACTGCACTGTGCAATAGCAGGACCATCTGTAGAGGGACATGAAAGATACACTGCATGGCAGTAGATAAAAGAGACTGGCTGACAAGGTGGGAGTTAAGGTGGGTTGTATGCTGTGCTGAATAATGGGAGTCTGGACTTAAATACTGAGACAGCGTCTGGTTCCTTAACAATGGTGGGAAGCTTGTTCACACCAAGGGTTACCCATTGTCAAAGTTTTTTTTTGTTCCCAATCTGTTTTTTTTCTTTCTTTGCAGGCATGAGTAATCCTGCAAGTCCATAATCGATATGTGCATTTGCAGAAAGTCAGTGAAGAGAGACTAAGAGAGACTGGATTATGTTTGTGTTTTCTGGTTTGTGTGGATATTAGGGCCGCGTATTTGGGGATGGCTGTGTGTGTGTGTTGTGGAGGCCTTTGCATTGCAGCAGTTGGTTCTCTGGGATTCTGTTTTACCCCAGACTTAGTTTAAGATGTAAATAGACTTTTTCTGATAAAGAAAAGTTGGTGCAGTTGGCAAACTATCAACCGTTGGGGTGAGCTTGTTATGAAAACTTCTAAATCTTTATTATTATTCCGCCGCGTATTTTGTCTTACCATTATCTTAAACTCGCTCTCATTCCCACAATTTTTACTCTTCATACATATTTTTTAGCTTGAAATGTAGGAAAATGTGTGCTCTTTCATACAATGTAGCTAATGAAGCAAACCTGAACCCTGAAAGTGGCAGGTGTGCCCAGGAGCTGCTGCATACAATGTATAGCTGAGGGAAATATCTTGCATAACAGAACAAAAAAGAATCAGAATTTTAATCTGAAGACCAAGTATAAAAATGATTTATTAGGTCAGGTATTAGCTAAATCAGCTGGGAACAGATGGAGAGAAGCCAAAAAAGCCCAAGGATACAAAGACCAACAGCCTCAAAGGCTGCACCTGAGTCAGAGAAAACCAGGACTAATGCAGAGCCCTGGTCAGAATAGCAGGTCATTTGTTACTTGCATTAGAGCTGTCTCAGTGCTACTGTACACTGCAGTCGAGCCAGATTCATGGAGGTGATAGAAACAGAGCAAGTAAGTGGGTTCAAGATAGCAAATTGGTCCGTCACTTCTCAGGCTTCAGTGATGCTGAAGCTTTTTTAATAGCGGCTTGAAAACTGCTAATTTGTCAATCTCAAATACAAAAAAATACAAAGAAAGGAGAACTATTTTGAATATTAATTAGTTAGTTTTTGCCCAGTAAGGAAAATTGTTCTGTTTTTTTGTGTGAATTGTGTCTATAAAGTGCTGGCTGATCATTTTTATACCATGATTTGCAATATTTCTGATTGAATTGGATTAATTAAAATATTCAATGATAGCCAATATTGCAACAAGTTACAAATTACAAGATACATATACAGCGCACTTTATCTGTTCAGTAGCACAACACAAGCCAAAGACCAGCAATATAATAACAGTATTATTCTTGTCCTACTGCTGACCCTCTATTGTTGTTTACTTTGATTTGTATTTTCCTGGCAATTAGTGGCTCAGAGCTCATGTCTAGTCCAGTGCATGAAGCAGCCAATCATGTTTTGTATTGAACATGTTAAACATGTCATTGTTTAAACTTTGTTTATTCATTGTTTAATCTGTTTAAACTTAGATGAGAGAAGTGTTTTAAAGGTATTAACAAGCACCGAAAGTCTCCTTAATTGGACTCATACATGTCTCAATACAGACATAACTGTTGACTGAATTAGTACAAAGCAAAAATGTTTTCTGAAGAGAATAACCAGTTTTGCCAATACATATTGTATTGCTGTTGAACTGAAGAAACACTTTTTTGAATTTAGCTCACAGCTTGTTAGATTGCAACCAGTTAGGCTTCAAGGCAGCTCATTCTACTTACCGTCGACTCCTTGCTGCTGCTTAGGTCCTCCACACTGCGAGGGCCGCTCTTCTCCTACATTTACTTTGCCATTGTAGAAGCAACGTAACACTAAGATCTAATTGTTAACTACAGATGGGCACTCACCAAAGCTTTAACGGGCCTGTATACTCCATTAGGATAGTCAGGCAGTGGAATGGTTTCGGAAACCTGTCCCCCCTCCACACATGTCTGAAGTTGGATAAGGGAGATCTTTGGCAGACCATTTCTGTAACTTTTTCGAAAAATGACGACCTGACATTTACAACCACTTCACACAGTGATTGGCTAAGTGTGCGGAGGTGAAAGGAGTGAACAACCAAGTGCAAAACTCCAGGAGAAACTGCGCCGAAATGTGCACAGTTATCCCCATATTTAAACAATATTGCGTCTCCCCATTCTCCATGACAGCCGGCTTCTCACTCCACCTTCGAGTGTGGCCATTTGGAACAACTATAAACACTTAGGATTTGGACAACACGGCGTACAAACTAGTTCTGATCGAGTATACCCCGGTCCCTTATTGTTCCACTTCTGCCAGATTTATCCACCCAAACAATCAAATGTGAAATCCCCATTATAGGCTTGGTTGGGAGTGACGGTTAGGACAGATTATCCGGTAGTGTGAAGGCTTTACAGATTTATCCATCCATCTTAATCACTCTAATTGACTTGTGGACTGTTGTGAGCCATCCTGATAATATGGGAACTGTTGGGAATCAGCAACTGCACCAGTCCTTTAAAGGGGATCAATGTTTCTCACCTGCCATGGCAAATTCTGTTAGGTAGGTTTTCCTTTTAATCGCTGCATATTAATGCATATGTGATCACACAGGATGCTGTGAGATTAGAGGCCTTGGCGTAACTGACATATCAGGAGTCAGTGGGATCATCTCAGCTACATCGTTGTGTGGGTGATACTGCTTTTCCTAATCGTCTATAAAAGGAGTGAAACAAAAACTTGAGTCATTTTGAAGATGTCTAAGGATTTTAAAAGTTTTCACAAGACACCCCAGTATTTCAATCTACCATGACGTTATGCACTCTCTCTGTGCTTCTCCTCTTCTTGTGTGAAACCATAACTCATCTCATCTCTCACTTTGCCACACAGTTGCTAATTGTTTTGTTTTACAAGAAAACTTATATTAAAGTTGTTAACTGCTGCAAAATGGATTAGTATGCCATCTTCTCCACACTGTCCATGGATTTGTGTGTCAGCTAATGTAATTGCATCATTGATCTGTTCATTCATCCCTTTATTTGTCTTGTCACATGTAGTAAAACTGCTCTCCTTCGGAAGTTAAATTGCATTATACAGTTGATGTTTTGTGTAATTAAGTTCAGCCTCATCAAGCTCAAGACCATACCTCAAACCTCGTTAATAGACAGATTATTACTATCAGTATAACTCAATACGACTTTACATCAACTCTACTCCTCTTGACAAGTTACTATTAACTTTTTTTTAAACAATTTCTTTATTGACATTTTCTATAAAATAAGAAATAATAGTGCACAATGGTGTAACAGAAGACCATTTAATTGTAAGTTACTATTAACTTCATAAATGTATTTATGCATCAAATCTTTCACTGTGACATACACTAATTACAACATTTTGCTGACCTAATATCAATCTCGAAAGTGTGACGCATTTGTCGACAAATGAGCGAAGATGAATAGAGGGTTAGACAAGGTTAGTCCACAGATTTGGATGGCAGCTCACATAGTTCAAAATACTCAAACTTCCCTAAAACTTTCACTATTTATAGACAAACACCAGCCCAGAATTTCACTCAACTTCACGTATTCGTGTTTTAAGGGGTGGGTGCCCACTCATTTGCATGTCATTACCACTTCAAACCTACAAACTTGAAAGGCTTTCCTTGTCAAGACTCTAATCTTCCTCTCTCTCTGTCACACTCTTTCCCAGGTCTCTGCTCTCTCACACAAGCAGTGATTAAGGAAGCTCAGAACATCAATTAGAAAGTTTAACCTTCTGTTTAGATTAATGACAGCTTCTGGGGTATTGAAATATATGATGCCTGTTGTCATGTGCCTCTGGAGGGTAAGACCACATTTTTTGGACTCATATCTCAAGGATTGGCTGCAAAGGGACAAATATTTGTTAAATATATTGCTGGTCATGGGTAAAAAGGCTCTTACGAACAAATGGTTATGGTGGGAAAGCCCAACTTTAAATGCATGAGAGGGAATTACAATGGACATTTAACAAAATGGAAACGATAACAGCATATGTTAACCATAAATGTGTATGTGTCTATGTAAAGCCCCATAGGCCAGACTTTGTTTTGCAAATCTATGATTATATAAAGAAAGGATTACTCCATAATTGTTCATATTTCTCACAGTTTTTATTTTCTCCACATTCAGGAGATTGTCTCCGGCTGGAGACAATTACGGAAACGGCACGCTGACGGCTACAAACCACACGCTTACCACACGTGGAGAACACTATTGAAAACAAAGACGCTGAACAACTACTCTTGCTTTCCCACAACACAACTTTTGTAAATACACCTTTTAAAACCTGAACTACAACAACATGGAAGAGCGGGGCTGGTCCGGCGAGGATGCCGACGGAGAACGTGGGGCAGCGTACTGCTTCAGTAGCAAAAAGGCATTTCCGGCAATTGGCTGGGCTGAAAACAAGCCTAGTCTGTTTTTGTTGTGGCTCAAAAACTGACATTCGTAGAAAGGTTTGGTCTTGTTTTAAACCGGAGCATTTGAAGATTATTTCCATACCCAATATGTTATGATCCACTAAAGTTAGCCAGGATACAAGATGAATAAATCCCCATTTTGCCACCATCTTGACTGTAATAGAGTGGGAGGGACAATCGAGTGAGAGTCTTCTTTGTTTAGGAGGTAAGAGGGAGACACACCTGACAGAGATCTCTACTTACTCTACTGAGTGCCCTTTTCTAGTTAGCGTTTGTAACCTACACTGCAAATAAATTTACAGATTTTTTTAAGATGGCTTAAAAATAATAATCTCTCTCTCTCTTTGTATGTTTGTGTGGGTGTATGTATGTCAGAGAAAACTATAAAAGTATTACTTCACAATCAAGCATTCAAACGGCCTAATTATTGTTAATTTGTTGTATCTAGCAGGTGCATGCAACTCTGATTAACTCCATCAGCAATCTTAATAAAATACAAATTAAATTAAGCCATTCAATTATAAAAAAAAAAAATCAACTATGGACCTCTTCAAACATTAAATCGGGCAGACGTACAATAGTTCTGATTAATTATACAACACAGGACTATATGAGGGTACTTCTAGTAAGTCTGATACTGGCTGTGAAAACAAGTATGAGTAAGTTGGAACATGTAAAAGCCTTACTGCTCTGCAATGCCCTTTTCTTCGAAATATCATAATATACTGGCTTTGGTTTTTGACACAATGAAAACATCTAATTAGTGATGGCAGGAACTTTCATGAAAGAGTTTGACTGAGATTAATAGAAACAGCGGTGACAAGCAGTAGACTGGCACACTTGCAAAAATATCAACAAGGCTTCAATGCCATCAACTAAAAACCCAAAGGCATTTCAAAACATGTAATCACTGTCATGCTCCCTGTAAAATGTCCGTATCCACTGAACTGTTTGGAAAATGTAGCCTTTGACAACACTGCTCCGTTTCTTGTCACAAGTTCAGACAGCTTCCTCAACTGAAAGGAACTTCTTGGTGCAGACAAAAAGAGAATATAGCAGTGGCTGGTGACATCCATCAAGGACTTTATGTGGCATCAGCGGAAAACATAAAAGCATGGCTCCTTATATTGTGGTTTATTAATTACAGATATAACTTGTTTTATTGTAAACAGTAAGTACTTTGAAGTATTTTATTAATCTTGTATCAACTTTTTCCCTCTATGGTTTGATTTTATGTCTGAGTATGGCAATCACGAAGATCAGTAAGTATTTTAATGTTGATAAAATTGTGTTATGATGGTCTTTGCATTGCTCCTCTATTAAAAAAGTATTAGCTGTCTATTCTGTTATGTTACAAACATAACTGATTCTCTGATTAAAACTTGATGTACTCTGTAGAGTTAAGAGAGCTACAGACCTCTTTATTTTTGTTCGTTGAGATGACATGACATGAGAGCCATACTTCAGTGTCTTACTGCATTTATCTCAAGGAGATCTGGGACGGGAGACATTCAGTTAAGACACTGAGAGATACTGCAGTATTCCCATGGCAATGAAAATAAGCTTGTGGCTCACCGCACATACTAAATTAAGCAGAAGTAACACAATCACCAATAAAAAACAAAAACGTACTGACAGTTAACCAGTCCGGGTCAGTCCCACAGACACCAAGGCAATTCCTCAGTTCATTATTTACCATGCCAAAGGTAGTGCAGAGGTCAAGCAGAGCATGGAGCATTAGCTACAGTGTCCATCTCAACAGAAATCATTTGTAACAGGTAACAGAGGGATTATTTGGGATGAATTTCTTCAAAATAAAACAGCACTTCAAGTCCATTAAGTTTTAAGTTTCCATCTCAGGAGGTAGGTGTTCTCGGTTACACTTTACTTGAAGGTATCTACATAAGAGTGACATGACGCTGTCAAAATAAAACAATTGACGGTTTACTAAAAATCCCAGCAATGTTGCCCGAGATGTATGTAAGCCAAGCAGTCAAACAGGGTTACGGTACATTTCTCTATATCATACATACAATACTAGGACTAGCTCACTCAACACGACAATACAAGAACAATGCTGGTTCTTTATTTAGCATTACGTGTCTGACAGCTTGACAGGCAACAGTAACTAAGCTTTCCCATAAAGTCACTACTCACCACCACACTTATCAAGTACTCTGTCATGACACATACAAAAAACACATACATTGTACAGCTTTCTAAAAAGGGCTCTCTCAATGTCAATAGCATCTGAGTCTTGCATATAGATGAGATATAGATATAATATAGATTGGCTGTTCTGTGGATGTATATGCCTGTGTGACAGATAGGGGAGAGGGAGAGCTGCAGGAAGAGGTCTGACTCTACTTCAAATTCTGGCATTTGTGTTGCTTTCTACCCGCTGCAGCTTTATATGAGAAAACAGCAACAACAAAAATGGTTTAGCGTCTCAACAAGTTGTGATATAATTGAATTACTTAAGTGAGGCTTCATAAGGCTATTATTATTTCTGAGAACTATGATTAGCTAAAATGCTTTTTGGCAATATTTCAATAGTCTTAGATCATCATTTAGCTTTTACCATTTTTCAGATAAAAACAAGAGAAACCCCATAATTTCTTATTTAAATTAGCTTTAATGTTTGTAACTACACTTCCCATCCTAGCTCTGTTAATCAACATCTATCTGTATTGACAAATGAATATTTATCCACAGTTTGCTTGTTGTTTTCCCCTGAACATGGATTAAACTAATGTATCACTTGATAATTGATCTCAGCCTGAGACAGGTTGAGGTGGAACAATGGGATTTCTTTCAGCCTCTATCTGTCTTCTTTCATTTGCTACTTTACTTAATTCAATTCAGGAGCGTTCCATTAATAAACATGGACAGATATCCCGGTGCAATACCAAAACAAACTCTCTTGTGAAAACATGCCAAGCAGAACGATGATATCAGGAAAAATAAAGAATTGCATCAGATCATTTGATGATGAAATATCACCCTGATTAAGCCCCACCAATTGCACCTATTCCATCTCTTTTCTTCCTACATTTTATATCTCTTGTTCAAGTGGTCTCTGCCCTTATTTCTCTGAATCCTCTGGCTCGTCCCAACTAACTGATCTGTTTATCTTATTTGACACCCTTTTGAGAATAAAATGTAAAAGCCGCAGCTCAAATAAAGCCGGTAAATATGCTACAAAGAAGGCCTGAGTCTTACTGTACGTCGCTTCTGACAGAGAAACAAAATGAGCAAGACGAGGCAGAATGTGGGATATAGGGGATTGGCAATAATATGGGAAGTGAACAGAGGCTCCTTGTTTTCATTTTTCCTCGGTAAAGGCTAATAAGTTATCTTTGATTTCACAGTAATTCCATGAAAAACATATTTACATGTAAATAGAATTTGCCTATAAGCACACACAGAAGTATTAACACCTCAGCTTTATGACCTCTTTACCAAAGTGCTCAAATAGAGCAGCAACCAAAAAACTCCTAGGGGCTGATATAAAACTGTTTCATTTCTAATCTACATGTGATGATGAAATCAGCGCAGCTCCCTCTGGTGGAGTACAGATGACAACCCTTAGTACAGTTGTAGCACATGTTTCAAAGGTCTCCACTGCACCTGAACTCCTGATCTGAAAGGTGTGAGATCTGATTCCTCTGAGATGGGAGGAAGCTAGATCCTCTATTGTTTCCCTATTTAAAAAAAGGTATTTAATTATCCCAAACCATCTAGCCCCTGTCCCCCTTCTTTACTCCTCTATCTGGTCCTCTCATCCTGATAACAGGCACAGGCACAGTAGGCATTTGCATGCGTTGGCTACAGCAATATCAAAGTCTGCTGCGTTTAGACAAGATAATGTAGCTATATGGTCTGTATTCTGTGTCCACTGCTGAAAATTACTTAGACTAAACATTGGTAATGAGAAGCAGCTGTTATCCTTCACCAGCTGGGCTCACAATAAAATGACAAGAGCTGCAGGCAACTAACTGAGGCTGTACCGCTGCCTTCAAATCCTGTGCAGTCTCTTTGTGTTGAATACATCCGAATGCTCCGTCATTACTTTATCGAAAGTCTGAGTGTGCATTTGATGTGGGGAAGAGAGAGTGGAGAGAGATGCTGTGTTTATGTGTGTTGACTGTGTCAGTCATTTCGTTTGTGATCTTCCCCTGCAAATGGGATTGTGAACAGTTCTCTTCAGAAATGGGACTTTGTAAAAGACACAAGTATTCGTGGTTAGTCCTTTAAAATCTTAAAGTCAAATGGAAATTTGAGTTCTCCTCACTTTTTGTGTAATTAATATTTCTATAATGATACTGCAGCCTGAATACGGCCCAACCACTAAGCCTTGCTGCTAATTTGTCCAAGTGGCCACTTGCAGTACTGCAACAAAATTCAATTATTACTGTTTGTATAACGGTTTTCTAAACCATAATACTGGCAAAACATTTACATAGCCTCTGAAAACTTACTAACCTAAACTATTTCCCTGTCTTTGTCTACTGCTCACTCACTTTTTGTGTTTCTCTTCCTCAGACATCATCTTCGTCCTCGCCTGTCACCTCCGGTCAGCTGGCTTCACCTCACGGACCCCCTCCCTCGTCACCACGCTCCAACCTGCCTCCGTCTCCGTCCCCACCAGCCTCTCCTCGCTTCCTCTGCTCTCCAGCCCCAGTGTCTCTCCCTCGGCTCCCCGGCTACGGCTCCCCTGAGTACCCTCGCCCCCTTCGCCACCCTAGCTCCCAGTTCCCTCGCCATCTTACCTGCCCTTGCTCCCAGTTCCTTCACCATCCTACCTGCCCTCGCAATCCTACCCTTGCTCCCGGTTGCCTCGCCATCCTACCTGCCCTCGCCATCCTACCCTTGTCCCCTATTCCCTCACCGCCCTAACTGCCTTTCACCTGTCCCTGGCGTCTGCCTCCCCACTCCCTTTTTCCCCATCCTCAATAAACCTGTTTACTGTGAGCACCTGCATTTGAGTCTGTTCTGTTCCCCAGCGTAACATGTTTCTCTCTATTGGGCACGTGCAAGCAAACTTTTTGGGCTCATGCGCTAGGCGAGCAATTTTCATTCAAGTAAATGGGTGCCATTTTGGAGTATGGCAGCTGGTATCCAGTTAATATAATACATCCATGTAGGAGATGCATTGTCAACTTCTGTGGTATGTGACTTAATGGAGAACGTCATACTGTATCCTACAATTGTTGATATAGGACATTTTAGTTAGCCTAGCTTGCTAATGCTAGCACTGATTCACACTAGATGTAACTTTTTGTTCGTTACACCTGCTGAGTCACAGGAAGTTCCCGCACACTCAGTTCACACAAAAGAGAAGGTCTAGCTAACATTAGCTGCCACCCTTTCATCACCCAGACGATCAAAACTCGCATGTCACCCCGTGATTTAAATCACGACGAGGAGTAAGTATGAGTAATGTACAAAATATATTTCGTGCCCGCCAACACAGATGCTGTACTAATCAAATCAACATTGTCAGTAGATTTTAATTTCTTCTTTTTGGTACAATTTTCACAAGTCCACAAGTCAAAAACAAACCAAGGACATACTGTACAATATATAATGATTTAGCAGCAAAAAGTAATTGAATTTCAGCTTGACTTTGAAAATGTAATGTAGTTTTTTTTATCATTTATGGGCACTTCTGCACCTTTCAAATACTGTAACAAGGATGTACAGTATTGCATGCCAATAAAATCAAAAAAGCAATATAATATAAGCTCCTAAAAACAAAAGATGATGAATAAAACAGTAATTCATAGACCAACGCCTTGTAAAAGTGTGAATTTTGATTGTCTGCGGGCATGGTGGGTTTTCTTGACAACATGTCTGTGCAACACTCATTATGTCTTGTAGCTTGAAAAACAAGGCAGTCTTTGTTAGCTGAATATGGACACACGTGATTCTTTCATCTGCAGTGTTTGTGACAAGCCTGCAGAATGTAAAAATATTATGCTGAAAGAACCAAGATGGAAGCATGGATGAAGAAATCAGTCATGTGGTTACAGCAGTGTGCATGTTATTAGTAGTAGGTATAGGAACAGTAATGATGTTTTACTTGCAGATGTTCTCAAGTAGAAATTACTCCTATATTAAGAGATACTCTTGCATTGCCAGACCTAAAGACACAACATTCCGGGATAGGAGAAAAACGTGCTCTGGTTTATTGGCATTTCTTTAAGCCAATCACAATCGTCTTGGGCGGCGCTAAGCGCTGGGCACAGGTACGGTGCCTCTACAAAATCACCTCGGGAAGGAACTTGTTTTAGTGAAACATGCACATAGGGAGGCAAGCTCTGGAATTAAAATGGTTGTCGAGTGTGATGAGAATTTTAATCCAAAAAAAAAAAAGATAAATATAATTTGATTGTCGGTTCTAGCTCGGAGGATTTTTTCCGAATCGAATAGAATGACAACACAAAAAGCGGAAGGTGAGGGACCTCCGGCCCAAATGAGGGACATCCGGCGGAACCTCCGGCAGCACCCGAACAATCCTGTAAATGAAACGTCGATATAGACTAATCAATAGTAAAACATATATACCGTCTTCTTGTTACTGGTCAGAAACGGAGGAGATGCAGTATAATTTGGGACACCAACATTTTCTTTCGATTTATTAACTTGAATTAGAAACTTTATGTGCCAACTCTACTCAGTTCCAAGGCAAGATGATTGGTCTGTCATGGGATGTTGCCAACAGGTAAGTCTGCTCCCACGTTTATAATTGTGTTGCTTTAACACAGGAGCTGGATGGGGTAGTGGGGGACATGGCCCATTGGCTTTAAGCCTGGGGAACGTCCTCCCTTGCAGGATGGATCATAGGAGTAGCGACAGCATTGTGGATTAGTGCAGCCTGTCAAGGTCTGACGGTGCAGTGACAATTTAATCGCTGAACAGGCTCCCCATAGAAAAAGGAATATGAGAAGAAGGAAAGCAGAAAGAGAAAGTTAAGAGGCTGTGGTCTTCATTTATATAATTCATTTTGTCATATCAGATTCTGTTAATACTGCTGTCAATGTCTCTTGTGTCCTGGGAAAAAGACAAACAGAGACACAAGCACTCTCAGCCTATCCTTAAGCTTAACCCTACAGCAAACTGCCAATAGAAATAGCTCTTTTCCTCTTTTTTTAATTCCTTTTGTGAGATTTCATTTGCTTCCTCATCAGGGTAGATGAACAGATGCTTATGAAATACTGGTTTTACTGGTTATCCATCTGCACAGATGGTTTTGAAGGAACAGACATAAAACAAAATGTTCATTTAAATACGATCCAATACCTTATGTCAGCATAGCTTTGGATGAAGCAATCAAATGTGCAAATTCTGTCATGAATTATTCACAACAGCAATTATTCATACTATTAGGTGGCAATCATTTTAATGTCTGATCAATCAGAATCAATGCACAAAATATATAGCATAATGTAGAAGTTTAGTTGTGGTGGAGCATTTAAATGTAACTGCCATAGCAGGCACACTAAAAGTGCGTCAACAACAATTTTTTTCTGCTTCTGGGCTCACACTAATGAGGGAAGAAGTTACCATGGTAATAGTAGACATGAGCTACCTTGAGCTCTGCCAGGCTTTTAATGCACACACACACACACACACACACACACACACACACACACACACAGAAGATAGTGTTTCATCCTCCATGCTGAGGAGAATAAAACCTACACCATTTAAAATGCACGGATACCTAAATGCATGGTTAAACATAAAGAAACCATAGGGCGAGACAGATTTCTTCTTCTACTGTACAATCATTAAAGGCTGCACCACATCTCTTTTGCTGGTTTAATAACTATCTCTGTTGTCATTAATAGGTGAGGATCTGCACTGACAGAAAAAGGCAGGACAATTCCATTAGCTTTGACTTTAACTAAAGCTATAATTAATGCCAAATTTGCACTGATAAAACTTTTCCATTTCATCAAAAGTAAACACCCTTTATCACAGGATCAGTAAATCCACATTTAAACCTTTCTATAATGCACTTTCAGACCGTCTTTCAATTTCAATTCCATGTACAGGCCACTAAATTCTTGATTCTGGCAATATCACCAGATATCAGAACAAAGGCATTCAAATATCCTACCAGCAGAAATTAAGATGAGAAAAATGTCTTAAAATGCATTCATATGTACCTGTATTCTCAGCTTTGTCTAGAATAGTAATTTAGAATTTTTATATTAGCATTATGGATTTACATATCCATCAGAATGAAAAATATTCAAACCCATTAATAATGAATTACTAGGTAATAGTACTGATACACATAGTGCAAGGTCCAATTCCTGTTTTGTTCTGCTTTAAGTGTCTCTTTGGCAAGGTGGCATCAAGCTGTTTCAACTATAAAGCTAACTTGCAGCAGCTTTGCATCATATGTGCCACACAGGCGAGCCTCTGTGTAGTGTAAGTATTATCAGTAAAGAAAGACCTTTTTTTCTACTGATTTCTGCAAGACAAATCATTTCCATTTAAGTAAAAAAAAAAGATTTTACAGCATGGAATGTTGCTGCAGAAAGAATATTGGTTTGATAAAACAGACGTTCTGTAGGTGAGTAGGTGTTCTTTATGGTGTACATAAAGAATGAAAAAGAGTATCCACGTCATGCAAATCCACATACAACGAACGAGAATTTGCATCTTTGCTGTATTGCATGCCCCGAGTAAAGCACGCAGCTTCTCAATGCCTGAATGTTAAATCCTTTGCAGTGTGCAACCAAAACACAACACAATGCTGCAGGTGGTGGCCAAAGCTGCAGTGCACCCTCATTTCGACTAAAATATTCTACAACATCCTCCAACCGTGGCTAACTGCATGCTTTTGGTTTGCTGAGCACATGTTGGACTGATATTGCTGAGCCTTCACATCAAAGTCAAAAACCTGCATCACTGAACAGGTCCAATATTTTTTAAACTGCAAGCCGCTAGAAATAATTGCATTGAAAAATGCAAAAAGAGTGTTACTTGGGCTGGGGCGTATCATCAATAAGGGCTGAGCTGAATGAAGGGCATCCATGCAGAATGATCAATTATAACACAGTTATATCCATAATATATTATCAGAGGCCATAAGGTCCTATTTTTTCTTGGGCTCTGGGAGGACTGGAGGTGGATGTGACTTCACTGAATTACACATTACACTCTCCTGTAATCCACAGGCCTCACATACAGAGCTAACCAATGCATTACTCTTTGCACCACCAATTAACCTCCTAACAACTCCACATAGAACTGAAATGAAACACACAAAACACACATATTGTGCTGATTTGGCTGCGCTTAGAGGTACAATACGGTTTGTGTCAGTAGCGATTATGCCGCACTGGAATTCTGGTGTTAATAATTACCATAATTCACCCTTGTAAGCTACTGCCTATCTATACAGATCAAATCAAAAGCACATGGTGCAAGGCACAGTCTTTTGCTAATTTCTTTCCCAAAGTATATAAATGAATACATGAACATATCCTTTTCAAACTTTTTGCAGGTGATATGTTGGACAATTTTAACTTGAATCCATCATCTGGGAAAAAAAAAAAAAAATTGTTTTTCATAACTAAATACACTTGTGGCTGTGTGTTGCTATTGTTATTCAACCCAGACCCATCAGCATGTACCGTTACGCATGGAGTGACAGTTGTTGAGCTAGCTGTATCCTCTATGGCACTGTCAGGTACTGGCAGGTCCATGCAACACCGGCACCGCCAGTGTGTCCCAGCAGTCTGCCGCAGGTTCTATTTGTCTCTTCACGTACTGAACTCTTACATTGGCTAAGAATTCTGGTAGGATCACAGGAACATGTGTTATCTCTTCCAATGTTAATTTAATTTAAGGTGCCGTACATTTGCCCGTGGTGATACTCTACCCCTGGCACAAGGACATACTAGCCCTTGGGGAGAAGCTTTCGCTGTGGGTTTTATTCCAGACTCACCATCACAAAACTGTCTAAGTGCTGTGGTGCTGAACATAAGAATAGGAAAACAGGTGACATGATTGGGTATGATAACCAACACTCTACCACACCTCCTGATAATGTATTCCTCCACCTTTGGCTTTTTCATATTTTCATAGAATATGTGCATTCTACTGTTGTGCGCTCAGTGAGTCTGACATTTCGGAGCCAAAGAAAAGCATGTCATCATCTTAGTCTCTGCTTTGCTATCAGAAGTGCACGTCAAAATCATGTTTCTCCTCCTCCTGAAGGCATATTTGATATCAATCTGCATCTACACACACCTAATATAACAGTTCTTCGCGATTTGCGCTGTGCTGTTGTCACAACTGATGTTTAACATTTCAAATTAGACCAGTTCTTTATTTTTTGATTCCTATGAAGTAACCAGACACTGCATTAACATAGCATTGCTTTTCAATAGGAACTTGACTCATACTGTACCAGTAATGGAGGACTTTGAGGACATGTACCAGTAATGGAGACTTTGAGGACATGTACCAGTAATGGAGACTTTGAGGACATGTACCAGTAATGGAGACTTTGAGGACATGTACCAGTAATGGAGACTTTGAGGACATGTACCAGTAATGGAGACTTTGAGGACATGTACCAGTAATGGAGACTTTGAGGACATGTACCAGTAATGGAGACTTTGAGGACAATGAAGGCAATACGTGTCATATAGTTAAATATTATAAACATTCGTACTTTCACTTTCACATCTACTAAATTATATTGTATTCACAAATCTGTGCATTTACAGGAAAGACTGAGTCAACTACATACATTTTTAAATGTAGAGACGTTTTAAATCACTTTTTATAAATTTGATGCATCTTCATATATGCACTGTACAAAATAATTGAACATATTCTAGTACATTTGGCATTTGCTGTGCCACTGAATCAAGTGTAATTGGTTTGATCTTTAAGTGATTACACTGCCATTTTCAACTTATGAAACAAATAAGTTTAAAAAATAAGTAAAAAATATTCGGCAGGGAAGTATTGGCTTGCCTTAAGAAAAAACATGATCGACAATGGAGTACTTTCTACTGCACGTTTTCGCTAGAGTGATAACTCTATACGTAATCCCCGATTACAGAAGACCTTTGGAATCTTGTCAATGTTTTGTATTTAGTGTATAAAAAGCAACAGCATTAATGTGAAAGTAGGTCCTAAACTCACATTTGCATGTTTATTTTGGGAGCCTTATTAGCATTGCCAAACATGAACATCCGGCAGGGAGGAGGAGAACGAAGGAAATGTTTCATAACAAAATAAATTGATTCCCAAGTTCAAAACTGTGTTTTAAAGATTGGTCTGACATCCTTACTTGTCTAATGTTGGAACACATCCAACCATCTATTATTCTCTTTGCACTTTGGCCTAAAGGAGAATATGACATCTAAGGAAGCGTTAATCTTTACTTTTCTGTATTTTAGAACTGCCGAAGACATCAGCAGTTATTGTCATGAGGATGCTGATCCGGTATTACTTGGAGGGATGATTGATCAATGGCAGTATCTCCACCCAAAACCTCAGTGTAATCATCAGTCTTGTGTTTCTTCAAGTAGCAAACTTTTCCCTGTTCGTTGTTTCCGTGGACAATATCTAGGTTTTATCAGCACACACAGCATCTCTGACAGGAAGAACTGAGAATAACCGTGTGTACAGGGTAGAATGAAGAGAGTAATGGCACAGCAGAAACCCTACTGCTATTTGCAGCTTCCAGCTCATTGTTTTGATCTGTAAATTACAGAGGAGGATTAGGGACACATGTGAAAAATGTATTTGAGTTCTGAGATTGAAGTCAGAATTCTGATTCTATTCTAAGAATTTAAGAACTGACTTTAATCTCAGAATTCTTACGTTTTTCTCAGAATTCTGACTTTAAACTCAGAACTCAAATATATTTTTTCATACGTGGCCCTAATCCTCTTCAGTAGTAAGTTCATACGGTTGAATCATTTTTTTTTTTTTTATAAAACCGTGGGCAACCATTTTCAGCAAAAAAAAACTCCTACAAGCTGACTGTACGCTACCTGCTCAGCATGAAATGGCGGAGATCAGAAGTAAACAAATGGCTGGCGAGGAAAGTCAAACATTCAGCAAGCCCAAAAGAGACAGATAGTATTATCAGGAGATGGTGGATGAAAAAACAAGAGGAAAAAGACGAGTGAATCATAGACTTGAATTCAACAGGTTGATAGAAAGAATGTGATGTTCATTTGGCAAATGTGTTAGTAGATAACTATTCACTAAGTAGTTAGAACTTGATACAGTATTAGTGTATCAGGAGAAAGTGCAACTAAAGGGTTTTGTGGATTTCTGGTGTCTATTTTACAAAGCCAGCTGGCCGGTCAAGTATACAAATGTAAACATCAGAGTAAACACAAGAGAAAAGGTGGAGAAGATGAGCTCAAACTAGCAAGACCATCTCTGCGGCCATCTCGTGACTACGAGTCGCTCCTCAGGATGGGGGAACCATTTTACCAATGTCCTGCTGACTCTGCTAGAAAGATCAAGACGTCAAGATTTTCAAATGTAAACATCAGCGTAAATAAAGAGGAAAAGGTGAGAACGGCTATCAGCTATGACCTATGGCTACGATCCCGACTACATGGACAAGCAAGACCATCTCTGTGTCCATCTCCATCTCTACATCAGAGGGGCCACCGAGACAGCGTGGAGGAATGGCACACTGAATGCGCCTTGACTTCTCTGCTGGCCATCCTGCTAGCCAGTGTGCAGGTATCGGACAGTGAGCTGACTAGCCTCTGTAGGTTTCCAGCGGGATGTCAGGAGCTGTGGTGTCCTTTTCACAGAGACTTAACATTAGCTGGATGGTAGAGTGCAGGGGGACTGCCCATTCCTCCGGACACCACATTGTTCCGACCTCTCAATAACCCAAAAATTCCCTTTGGTCCTACAGCCCACTATTCCGACGTCCCCCACTATGGACCCGCCCTATGAAGCAGCTTGATTGGTTGGGGTTAGGCATTTGACCTCGAGTGGTTAAGGTTAGGATAGCCGATTGGTCAGGGGATAGGAGCTGTACAAATGGGGTTACGTTACCTTGCGTAAGCATGGACACCTGGCCAATAAATGCTATTGAAGGGCGGGTCTTGGCATTGCCATTGTGGGATTCGTAATATCGCTGGTGGACGTCGGCCTATTGGGCTATAGGACCAAAGGGAATTTTTCAGGTTATTGAGAGGTCGGAACAATGGAGCGTCGGAGAAATGACATGGCACCAGAGTGCAGGTGCCATTCAACCGGGTGACTCTTTTTCTGTGTGCTGATCAGAGGCCGCATTCTGTTTTATAATTATTAATGCACAAGTTTAAGGAGCTGATGGGATGAAATTACACTTGGATCGATTGAGTAAATTAATTATATGTTTCTGACTTACTGCCTGGACTTCTCTCAGACAAAAAACACCCCTAACCTTCCAATGAAGTACTCACAAACCTGCAATCATTCTTTCACACAACATGCCCTCAGCTCAAGAGAAATTGGCAGACAGTGCCACTTGCTTAGGCCCTCCAATCTTTCCTGAGTCAACCAGTATGCAGTCATTCAACTGTAGCTAATTATAGCCTAGAGGGTAATTGCTACAAGTATTCAGGGTTTCTCGATGCTGTGGTCGCACAGGTAGAACATTCAAAATTGTTGTGCTGGCCACCGTAATATGACATATGACACATGACACACATTGAGGCTCCTTCCTATCATTGAATTATTCTTAGCTGCTCATTCATTCCATGAAATTATAAATCATTATGTTGATTGAGTGAGAGTATTAATACTTGAATCAGTATTGTTTTCTGCCATGCAAACTAATATAATTGTCCATTACCTAGTGTATTACAGGGGGGCCTGCTTTTGTTATTGAACTGGTGACGTGGAAACCCCACACCCCTGGGCTTGCCACACTAGTTACAACTAAAAATGTATGTGTTTCTCCATTTGTCAAACAAACATCTTTAAAAAAAAATTTATTCAAAAACTTTGCAAATATTTGTTTTACATACTACATTAAAGTGATCTGGTTAATTGTCTGAATCGTGTGACTGTTTTAATAATTAGTGAGTTTAAATTAAATGCACAATTTCTGTTTTTCAACTTTCTTTTGCTCAACATTTACTTTACTAAGGGACTGTTTGTTTTTTATTTGAGCGGCTACCGGAGGAGTTTTGGTGTCTTTAGTCAAAATAGACTTGACCCTGCCTTCGCCAGCGATATATTTTTCTATGACCCTCCAAAATAATTGGGAAAAAAGGCATGACCCTCTCCAACAATTTATTGATGCCTTTTGTACAGGTTTACGCTTGGCCAAGATGTACAGATAGCCATTGTTTTTTTACAACTATGACATACATGAGTCAACCTATGCCTTCTCATCTTACACATCACACTCCACTATTGTGGTGGAGTTTCATGAACCATTTCAGTAGATTTACTCACTAACATTGTTGTGGAAACACAATAAGCATGGAAACTAAATGTACACTTCCTGCATTACTGCATTACTTCAAATACTAAGTTACTCATCTAGTTAACTACTATTCACATGAAATAAAACAATAAAACATTGAGACCATTCAACAAAGCACACTGAGTAATAAACCCATATTGACAGCTGGCCCACCCAATCAGAAATTCAAAGTTAAGTGTGTAGGTGTGCAAAGTGCTGCAACAATCGCAAGGATTGCTGTTGTGGCCAAGAACTGGAAACTTTATACATTGTTCGTCTGCTATTTCATTACTAAATTCACTTCTGAGACTTTTTTATGCGAGAAATCAGCTATGTAGAGCTCAAATATGGGCCGTTTTATCAAAATTGATCGCTGGTTTGCCGCCTGGCCTGTCCACCTTCACAGACCTCGCTGTGAGCTGGCTGGAGCTCTATAGATAGGATTGGAGATGAGAAGTCAGTTAACTGACCTGTAACCGCGATCAGCGCTCACACGCTCCACTTAGCACCAACTGCAATGTTTAATTTTAAATGAATGTAGCCTACAGGCAGTCTGGCACACGTGGATTCTCAGTATTTTCCGTGGGTGCTTGAGCTCGAGGCAACGTGAAACCTTTCAGCTAGTCAGCTTCATTATATTCCAGCTCCATGTCAGTGACGATACTTTGGCAACAGGTGGCGCAGTTAGCTATAGGGTTGCATTCTCAAAGAAAGCAACTCCAAACTTGTGTTGCTGTCATGCTGTCATGAAAAGTATGCACCAACCAAGCCACTTTGAAATTTTGAAATAAAAAGACATGACCCTTCCCTATTTTTCTCCGGTGGTCCATTACATAAATACCGAACGGTCCCTAAGAAGCTTGACACATGCGTCATTTATAATGCAGCAGGGTTGTTTTTTTAGATTGAGATTTAGGCCCCTTGATTCCAGGTAGGTGTACTAATGAGCTGTTTTTCAATTCAGCACCATTCAGCACAAATGTTCCTTGAGAGAAAATATCTTATCATGTATTTTTAAAGTGATGCATGAGAGTAATTGCAGAGTTGAAGTGGATGGTGCATCGGGCCGCGAAGAGGAGCAAACATGCAGGAACATACTGTACAAAGAAGAGTGAAACTGAAGATCCAAGCAAGAACTTGCACTCGCTATTAGACGATGCATGTGTGCACATAAATTTGAAATGCACATACAACCGCATGCACATTAGTAATAAACGTGCTATCCTAGCGTACTGTTTCCTATGTCTGGTTTTTGCAGAAAACAAAAAACTAAAGCGTTCATTGGCAGAAACCACAAAAATTAAAGATAATATTACTTAATATGCTGCTCAAAAAACGATTGATAAGCATTATATTATACCATTTACTTTCTGTTTAAATATAGTCCCCCCTCTATTTTCTTCCTCCTGTAAATCTCTTTGTATTTTTTGTTTTGAGTGCTATATAAACAAAGTTTGTTTGCTTTCTATGACAATTATGAAGATACACAACCTGCTGGCAGATAAACGGTATTGGCTTGCTAATGCAGGCAAATAGATTGTCAAAGTCATTATTAAAAATCTGATTTGTGTCTTCAACACATTTATCTCAGTAATTAACAACATTTTAGTTATGCCCGCCACATTAAAGTCTGCTAAGGGTATATTTGGAGGAGTTACCTCTATTTATTCTGTTCAGGGTGTGAGTGACTGCCTGAGTGAAACTAAAGGAAAAAAGAAAATTGCAAAATCAAAGAAAATAAAAAACTCAGTAAGATCAAAGAAGGAGCAAAAGTCCCTTCTTTACACCTATCATTAAAATGCATCTTATACAGTACCAGAGAGAAAAAAGAATCTATCACTATTACAAGTTTTGTCAGACCAAATTAAAGACAGTTAGATCAAATTTGCTCCCCTTGTGCTTCCTACTTGGATCCGCACATAAAGACTTCTACCCATTTGTGTAGTTGAATTTTGTGAATCATCTACATCTAGTGTGGCCAAAGCATCTCTGATCCCTCGGTGAGGGGTTTGAGTGATTGTAGACATTTGGTGCATTTCAGGTGCATGTGCACAACAATTTTCCTCGTGTTTTATCACTCAAACAAGAGTCAGTCAGGCTGCGAGGAAAAAAGCAGCTTGAATGAAAATGACCCCAAGGTTAGTGATTGAAGGGGAAGGGCAAAGAGAGGAAACGTCAATGCTGAGAAAGAAACCAAATGCCACACACACACACACACACACACACACACACACACACACACACACACACACACACACACACACACACACACACACACACACACACACACTAACCTGCAGTGTCTGTGAACCCCAGCCACGGTTTCAATGATTGAACACTCTCCCTCATTTAGACAAAAGGCCAGGTCCTTGTCTTCCACACATGGCTTGAAGACCTCTGAACGTAGACTGGGAAGTGTGGGGGCCACTGCTATAAACAGAAAATAACAGAGATGACAGATTTAGTTACTACTGGAAAGAAAAGCTTTAACAAAAAAAAGTACATTTCTCATTTTCTCAACTTCTATTATAGCTAGTATGTACAGGAACATTTCTCATTTCTATAATTTCTTTGATGTGCCTCTGCACTTGGCATGCCGTTATGGTTCTAAAAGTTTAGCTTTTTCTTTTTTGTACTGAAATGACCTCTGGAAGAGAATACTTAATTATATATATATATATATATATATATATATATATATATATATATATATATATATATATATATATATATATATATATGTTGATTTCTGACACTCATTGGGCTAAAGGCAGGACAGCCCTAGGAAATGACTTTCTTAATAATAATATGATTCAATATTATTATTTTTGTTGTGTGTTTCAATGCTTTTGGTGTATTTGTTGCTTTTATTAGACATATGTACTGATCTGGTCTGTTTTGCTGTTTGTTTCAAATGAAGCAGTTTAACCACAATTCCTTAGTGAATTTCCTAGTCTGTTGCTTTAGTAAACACAGTTGGAAAACACAGAAATACATTACAGCTGTAGTGAGAAGTGAGATGATCATAAGTTACACTACACAGAGGAAGAACAGAGAGTGATGGGCTCTGGGATGAAGTTTTAATTCTCCTCTTCTAGTCTGACCCTGAGCCACTCTCACATAAAGAGCATGGTTGCCGTGTACAAGCACTGCAATGCAGGGTTCTCCACCCTGTGAAATATGCACAGCTGTCAGGCATGTGGTCAGAGCGACATATAAATATTGTGAGCTGGCATGTGCAACCACACGCTAGTGTATGCAGATATTCATTCTTGCACAAGTAGACACATGTATTGGCATATACAAACACACACACACACACACACACACACACACACACACACACACACACACACACACACATATACAATAACACAGAAATTATAACTCAGAAGCTCTCTCACTCCATCATGTAGCCAAGCATTGAAAATTGGATTGACTGGTATTACGCTCAATACCTTGCCAATACAATAAGATTACACATCTGATTCTGCTTTCATCCATTTACAGTATATAGCACACACAGACACTTCATTTAAATGCACACACACGCACACTCATATGCCATATTCTTGTTATTGTCACTGCATTCCTATTTCTATCATCCTTTCATGTGAGTCTGCCATATCTTTGTTGCCCAATCTGCTTTGTGCGACACACTTCTGCCGGCCAATGGTCTTTGTCAGCCGAAGCTCTTGTGACCAATCGTATGTGGAGGAATAAAAAGTCAGTAATCCGGTTGTTGGGCCCCAGTGTCCAGTTCAATCTATGTTTTGTTTACGGCCATTGATTGATAAATCCGGGGGCTCTTCATGTTAGGCCCAAGAGATGATAAGAGATCAAAGGGAACACAAAAAGAGATATGTGGTGTTCCTGGAACCAACCAAGACCCTTTTCTGTCAGAGTAAAAACTTTGGAAGCTATCTTTTAAACCACTTACTGCTGTGGCTCATATAATATCTTCAAAAGCATTTGGGGTCTCTTTATTTTGTTTATACGTCTATGTAGGGGAATGTTTTCAAAAGAAAAAAATACAGACAATACATACGTACATACGTTATGCATCTGTTGAACGTCTTGCTTTTCGATTGCTAGTTTGAATTCATCATTATACATCAGCCCCAAGAGTGTGATGCATATGAAAGTAGATTTTGAACCCAAGCTGACTTTTACTTTCTAGGCTTTAAAATCCACATTACATCTTGTATTATTAATTCCACAAATTCCCAGAGTGTAATGTTTAAAAGGTTATCTATTCCAAGACGCAACTTTAATAATAGAAAATAGAACACAACGTCCCCCTGTGGTGAGCATGTCTCCGGTAATAATTATCATGGCGTTTAAAGACCCTCGTATGTATTATTCAAACAGCGGCAGTGATCACATGTGAAGGAAAGCATGTTTGATATACAAAAACAACACCTGCTATGTTAGGTCAGTTTAGGTCTAAGCACACAAGGCAGAGCTTTTGTGACAAAAGAGGAAATTGATTTTGTGCGGTAAGCCTAACCATTGATATATTTACATTACAAAAGCCAAGGTCAGGTAGATACCGGACACCCTTTTAGTACCTGCGTCGCAAGTAATCTTATCTGTGCTAAAACGTTTCAAAAACTTTATTTTTCTCCACTTGTCACCTCACCTAATCTTATTTCAAGGAACCAATGGAGAAGGCTTTTGCTGATCCACTATTACGGTTCTTTTCTGTATAAAAATCATTTCAGGTGCAGCAATAATTTCATTTGTCACATGTTGTTGACAGAACAGAAGGGTAGGATGTAAACCACACAAGGTCACTGTGACACTGCACTTTGGGAATCGATGATGATGTATGACGTGTCCGTATATTTCTTTCACGAGGGGCAAAGCTCCCACAAAACTCCATTGCACATTATAGCAGCACCTTTTGTATATTGGCTCTCTTTTCTTTCTTTTTTTTGTGTGTGCCAGTTTTCCAACCAGAGAGAGGGAGGCTGACATGAGTGGTTTTAAATTAAACATATTACATACTTTAAATGTGCAAAGGATTTCTAAAATAACTGATCTTCAAAATTCCCTGTGGTTTCTTACATTGCACCTATACATGTGAAAATAAATGCACACATTTCAGCATGCTCTGTATTTAAAATGGAATCAAAGGTGCTAAGTCTCTCACCTTTCATTCTCTAAAATAAAGCCTCTACTTTTCTTTACCAGGTACAAGGTCTACAAACAAACAGCTTCTAGTGATTACCTCTCAGAAATCTGCAAAAAAGATTTAGAAAAACGTCTTAAATCTTAAAGGATTACCTCCACTTTTATTTTTTAGCCCTGTTAGCCACACCAAGAAACAAGCCATCTTCAGATATGTTTGGCCTTGAGCAATTCAGGCTGTCAATTTCTTATGGGTTCCCGTTTCATCACTGTGACAAGCAAGAAATGGTACAAAATCTACAGCACAGCAATCCCAACCCGGGCACTTTTGAACAAGCACCTGTCAAACAAGATCCTGTTGAAATGCTATGTTCTTTAAATATTCCCTTGTAAGAAATAGAGCACGTTAATGAAGCAATTAGTCCACTTCTTGTCAGAGCAGAATGGAATTTCTATGTTTTGATGTGATATGTTCTGTGTTGTCATTTCTTGACTATTTAGGGACTGACTGATGAGTGTAAACCCAAGTAGTAGAACCAAGCAGTTGAACCAATTAAGCAGTGTTTTTAAGAGAAGACAGATTTTTCATCTTCGTTATGGAGGTAATAACAGATAAATGATGTGTCCCTTACACTTAGGTATTATTAAGACGTAGTGTTGTGACGAATTATGACAAACATACAAGTTGCCATCAGGGTCATTTGTCAACACTTTTAATGAAGCCTTTTTAGAATAAAGCCCTCGCAATGCAAGCCTCTAGCAAGCTATGCAACCCAGACTTTTAGGTAGCTGTGAAAAGAAAAACATGGTGGTAAATGTGCTAATAAATGGCAGCTGCAGTGGGAGCGTGATTCATCCCGGACTCTTTGAAATCATTTTCACGTCTCTCACTCTCCCCGCTGCACAAAGGCAATCCAGATTGCCGATTCCCCTGGTAACTTTCAAGGAATCTACTGGCTTGGGATCACAGATTCAGATGATGCTTGAGAGATCAGAGTTATCTGAGAGGAATACTGAGGATAGTACTCCTTCCTAGTCACTATGATTAAATTGCTTTCAATCAATATCTTTAAAAAGTCTGAATGCTTAAACTAAATATAGGATTTATTACATTTTCAAATGTAACTTTATTTGTAAGGAGGGGGGGCGAGAGACACTACATGCAGATCTGTTATTGTACCATGACATTACAAAAATTTAAACAAAATAAAGCCGGATGTAAAGCTGAATGCATGCTAATATTGCAGGAACTGAAAAAGACACATGGAACTCAGACGCATCAGGTTTTATATAGAAAACAAGGATAAAAAGTCACAGTACTACATGTTCTCCATGCATGCATACAGATACAGACAATCAAAGTGCACTAAAAGTCAGATATGCTGCACAGTGCAGTGTGGATCTGAGGATTTTTGTGGTAAACAATTTTCAACGTTTGCCTATTGCTATGGACTTTGATCATTTGGTGGTATGGAACAAGCTCCTTTTTGAACCATACAGTATTTATACCATTTTAACAAGACACAAATTCATAAAACAAGCATCAGTTTCAACACACACGCCTTGACATAGCCATGTAAGAAGAGGCTGTAACACTTTTTCTGGCAGGTAGGATTGTTACACATCACTTCTCTATGACCTGTGATTATCTTAAACAGAATAAATGGTGAGTTCTCCATTTGTAATGGTTTGTTACTGGTATTGTCAGCGGCATTTGTCACATCAGTGTCACCATAGGCGCCGATACTGTGGGTGCTCCGAGCACCCACGGAAAATACTGAGCACCCACGTGTGCCAGACTGCTAGTAGGCTACATTCATTTAAAATTAAACATTGCAGTTGGTGCTAAGTGGAGCGTCTGTCATAGTGTGATTGGTTATGTCAGTCCCCTGCTCCATATCCTATCCACCAATCACAGCGTCTCTCGGATGAAAACGCCTGTTTAGTGACCCCTCTCCGTGTCAGTTAAACTAAGATCATCTCCAATCCTATCTGTATTTGTGAGAAGTGGCGCTGTCCTGAGTTGAAAGATAGCCTACTTTACGGCTTTATTATTGAGTTAATAGGCGTGTGTGTTCGTGTCGGCCGCTGTCCATTTCTTAAGGTTCTGAAATGCAAACATTTTTTGACAATTTTTTTTTTAAAGGGCGTGCGCTTGTGAGCACCCACGGAGGAAAATATAAATCGGCGCCTATGAGTGTCACAGTCCCACTTTTACTTTTGAGCTCCAATGCTTGATTCCTTTCAACTGAAAACAGTGGTTATATTAGAGTTTTTTGCAGACTCAATTCAAATCCAAATCATGAAGTTGGAAAATAATTGTCCTTGTGCAGCTTACCTAATTGTCCTATAGAGGCCTCCATATTCTGTATATACTCTGCTGCACACATGCACTTACTGTAGACAGTGCATCACTGGCACAGACGACACAAGAGACAATTCCATTTATAACTGTAGCATTTGCTTTCTATGGCTTTCTTCTAATGTGCTCATTAGTGTTCTTGTGCTGAGCCTTTTCCCCCAGGAGACTGTGTTGGAGAGAGAACTGCCTGTGTTTACTGCAGCTCACATCAAAGAAGGCCTTTCTATGTATAAGAGAAGTGAAGTGAGAAGAGCCTGATGATTGCTTACCCATCATACATCGCATACACCATTTGGACAAAACCATATTCACAGAAATATACAATGTAGTAGTTATGGACAACACATTGGTTCTTCTGACAGTGCCAACTATCACAATGGTTTGGAAATTATATAGTGCTTACGATGAAAGTCATGCTTGATTGAGTGCCGACAACATGCAAAACCTGTATCCTAAAAAAAATGTGGCTAATTAACAAGAGTTTTGGCATTTTGTTAAAGGAACATATTGGGACTTTAGCTTATTCACCGTAACCCCCAGAGTTAGGCAAGTCGATACATACCCTTCTCATCTCCGTGCGCGTTGTAACTCTGTCTGACACCCCCAGCGCTAGCTAAGCCAAGCACAGATCCTGGAGGTAACCAGTTCCAATTAGCCTACTGCTCTGAATAAGTGTCAAAATAACGCCAACATGTTTCTGTTTACATGTTGTGATTTGTATAGGTGTACCCAGGGTGTACAAATAACAAGGTCACTATGCTTTTACTATCTTGTAATTGTTGACTCTATTACTCCAACTCTGAGCAAACTCCAGGCGAACTCTCTGCACCTCACCACGGGGCTTCAGGTGCTGCTAGCAAATCACTCCGCCCAAGTAGCAGAAGTAGCAGTGCTTCGCCTTTCTGAGAATATAGTTCCCAGTTTGTATACGGTTAGAAGACGGCTGTGTCTCATATGATCTTGTTATTTGTACACCCTGTGACTATACAAACTATCTATCCAACTATGGCCCAACCCATGGCAAAGAATACTATAAATGCTCTGTACTGTTTGTTATAGCTTCACAAAAAATGTCACGTTTCACACACACACACACACACACACACACACACACACACACACACACACACACACACAAACGTCACACACACAAACATGCACATGTCACACACACACAAACATGCACTCGTCACACACAGAAACATGCACATGTCACACACACACACAAACAAACACACACACGCCACACGCACAGAAACATGCACAGTTACTGTACTGCACTGTATGTCTTGCATGTTCATCAAGACGACAAGCCTTGGGAGACCTTCTGTCCCTGACATGACACAAACAAATAGTAGTTGACCTGTGGGACAGTTGGGACGCTGCCTGTATGCAGGGTTAAAGAGCACACGGCCTTGGTCGCCATGACAGTCCAGCGATAGGTATTCGATGTGACATTTGTCAAGGGTACTCTAGTTGTTCTTCACTCTAGTCCAATCCTAAAGACTGAAGCTGTGACATACAGTACTGTATGTATTGTACATTAATGGTATTATTAGGGGAAACATTTTGTACCTATGGGTATGCAGTTGCAAAGGTTTTGTAATGTTTGTTAAAATAAGTTATGTTTAAATCCATTTGTTCATTGCAGAAGAAGTAAATGGCAATGTTATATGGACTTGCATTTATAAAGTGCCTTTCTAGTCTTCGACCACTCGAAGCACTGTACACTAAAACCACATTCACCCCAATAACACACACATTCATACACTGATGGCAGAGGCTGTCATGCAAGGTGCCACCTGCCCACTGGGAGATAATCTAATCAGTCACACGTACATCCGCACACCGATGGGAGCAATTTGGGGTTGAGTATCTTGCCCAAGGACACCTCGACACGCGGACTGGAGGAGCCAGGATCGAACCGTCGGATTAGCGGACGACCAGCTTTAATTCCTAAGCCACAGCCGCCGAAAGTACTGTTTTTCTTTCTGGTCACTAAGACACCTTTAGTCATTTTGTCAGAGTCTAGTCATTATCTAACAGCACCATTATTAGACAAACTAAAAAGGGTTTTGAATGTGTTCACAGTGACAGGCCCAAAGGGGCAGGTTAATAAAGTAGACCCCAGAAGATATCAAACATGCATTGAACCTTAAGGGAACAATTCGGGCCCTAATGAAATGTTTTAATTATCTACATTATCTCCTGACTCCATGTCAGCTGAATCTTGATTAAAGTTTGACTGACCACCGTACACACAACAAGTAAGCCTCTGCAGTTCCAGAACCCCCTCCTTCTCCCAAACAGATCATAAAGTGACCATGAATTTTTTCTTCACAACCCACGCAACATAGTGCAAGTGTTTTGCAGCCAAGAGGCTGCACTGAAAGTCCAAATTGCCTGTACTGCTCTCTACCAGAAGCCTCAGCTTGCATATTGTCTCATGTGGAATATAGCTCTGTTGGAGACATGTGTCTGCACTGTCAGAGAGAACCTGCATATCCAATAGATGAGGTTGTGCAAACATCAGGGGAGCTGGGACTCACATAGTTAAACTGTTCCTTAAGAAAAGCACAGATGGAGAAAATACCTTAAAGCTTACTAAAAAACATTGAAGTCACATTGGAATAAAATGTCATCTATTCATGAACATCATTTACTTTATTACCCCTCTTAATTGTATAGATGTGACTTATGCTATGCTGCTTGATAGACCTTTGGCTATTAAAGCTATACATTAGGTATTACAAAAGTACACAACAGAAGTAACAGAGTGGTGCGTGACATTGATTGAATTTCTGTGAAATTATCATGACTCATATTGACAGGTTATTATCAATACCGGGAGCTCTTGCTATGTGTTTTTCTGAAGGTGCCTTAAGGGCTTTTGAAAGATAATTTGCTTCCTTATTAGCTAATTTCTCTGACTCAGTTGTGGTAACCAAGCCACAATGCCAACCCGACATCTGATGTGGATCATAACAGTGGTGCTGTGCCTCCACTTTCCACCTGCAGATCTACCTGTAGCAGTCTCTTGACTATCAACATGAAAATATAATCTTTCAGATGTTATTGACTTCCTGTTTAAGACTGGAATCCGTAATGAGGTTTATAAGAATGCTCAAAGCCAGAACAATATTATTAGAAGCAATTTCTCCTCTGCTAATTTGTCTTTGTAGCCCATATGCAGTAATATGGGACTAAAGACGGATAATTTATCCTGATTCATTGATTGCAATTTGTGGTGTAATTATCATAATATGCCACCAGGAGGGAAACAATGATGCTACTGCTTATGATCTCAGAAATGAAAGAAACACTGTACTGTTTGTGGTGCCTATTACAGTAATCCAAAGGTTTTCTAAGGTCTTGCCACATTTCTTTATTTTTTTATGTTTTCGGATGACTTTGTTATCGGAGATGATCTATGTTAGAGTGGTATTTGCTACATGTCACATTAGCTATACCACTATGATGTAGATGTCAGTGCAGCCATTAACATACATCCATTCATTCAGGGGGAACCTCGTAAAAGCTGTTAAGAATAGGATGAGTGCTTCTACTTCATATTCAAAAGCGGGTGGTGTACTTTGATGCCATTATCTCCATTACTTACAGAGCAAATAGAATAACCAGCAACTGGAGAAATAAATTGGAATCTGTCAAATGTATATTCGATGAGAGAGGTCGCTTTAGTACTTTTGCCATGGCAATGACATTAAATTTAGATTTCAGGACAGGACATGCAAGAAATGAGACACAAATTAAAGAAAGGCGGACTTACAAATCACATGCAGCGTGTATGAGGTCTGATGTCTTTAGACATTTTGACAGAACATACAATATCCATTCATATCCAAAAATATGCTTGGATATTACTGGGATTATCTATGAGGAAAAATTAGGAAGCTACAGCCCTGAACATATACATTCATAATTACCTATATTACTCATTAAAAAACTCCAATATAATTAGTTGGAGTTATTTTCACAAAACTCTCATTTACAGATGTAATTATGATCTGTAATCGTTGTGTGTGTACGTGCACAGCATGTGTCCATCAACATATTTCACATAAAACGTCTTTTGTTCTTCATAAGAAGTTATTAAGAATGCTAACAAACCATTTATCAAACGTGGCATATTTGGCTTGTCTGTTAATGTGCATCTAACTGTTACCACACTTGGTTCTGTCTTGGCAGTGCCAGTCTCCATCTGCCTTTTTTTTATTCAAGACTATATTTAAAACGATGGCATTAAAATTTCATCATGGGGGTTCTAGAGGATTATGCTGTGCCAGCAGAAACTAGCAGAGAGACTGAGAGGCGCAATCGGACGAGTACCTAATTGTGTCTTCATTTACTTACTGTAACATCATCTGACATGGCAATTGATGCTAAAGAAATGCTGATTTCTTCATGCTGATGAGTTGAGATGCAGTGTTATCAGTGCTATTATCTCCGTGCAGCGGTGTTAAAATATTTACTGTAAAAAAACAGGTTTTTTTAAAATGTTCCTTCCATGGGTATTCACCATGCTCCCTCGTTATGCCGTACAAACATATTTGAATTGGAAATGACTCAAAATACTGTTTTATGCAGCACAGGTCTCGAGATGCGGTTTTACACATGCAAACAGATCAAATAGTAATGAAACGAGGGAAAGAAAAGCAGAAAAGGAAAATGAGGGATGCCAGATTTGCATTGACAGTATTGTGTAAACCAATAAAGATTGAGAAATCATTTTGACCACAAGTTATTGATGCCGTTTTTCTCTTTTTTACTTTCTGACTCTCTCTTTTTGTTTAATCCAACAAGATGCAGGCAATTATTCACACCTGAGAGGACAACAGGAGAGGAGGGACGGTATACAACGTGTGGGAGTTTTGACAAGAAAGACAACTGAAATGCAATTAAAAATCTTCTCATTTTAAAGGCACAGCAGTCTTTTTTTTCTCCTCTGCCTCATCACCATATTCTGATAATCCTTGCCACTCTCCATTTTCCTCAAATGCAGAAATGTATATTATATATAAATACATCCCCATCCCAGCTTTAACGGGAGTAAGAGGTGAGGAGTTGAGACAGTTCACCTATACGTGGACCAGAGAGCGGTTTCCTGTCATCACAGTTGATTAAAATTCCAGGGACCAAGAATGCAGGGTGTGATGTACGACGAGCAGGTGGTGCGGGTTTAATATGCATGAGCGGACGGCTCCTGCATCTGCAGATTGGCAGTCACTGAGCTTGCCTGTCGCTCCCTTGGCAGCTCTCTTGGCATATGAAGCTACTGAGGGCATATATGAGCATAGAAGGGGGGCTGGTCTTAGCAACCTCTGATACAATTTACTCTTTTTGTGACTCCTGAGATCTCTGGGATGGCAGCTAGTTCCTTTTAGTGGCTTTGGTCTGATGAAAGTAGCGAAGATAAAGGTAGAGGAGAGCATTTTTCTGCTGTATATTTTATTGATCTTATACAAACAACAGGAAACATCAAAAGGGAGAGGGATTAGGGGAGCCAGTGTAAAAATTGACTGAGATGGGGTTTAGGACTTAGGCTTACCGGAGGGAAGATGTGATTAGCCCCTACACTATCTCAAAGGATGATTCTATTGATATGGAAACAAGCACAGTCCTACTCCAGATTTTCAAGGAGCGAAATGTGGTTTTAGCTAACACTGCCTTGCACTGTATTTGACACATAAACTGTGACTTCGAAAAGATTGGCTGTATATTTCAGGCAGCTATGTGGGTGAATTGCAAAGTGTTCTTTTTCAGTGATTCTGCTGTTAAGGGTGATTTGATGTGCGCTGCAATGGTAGGAGAGGCATAGTACAGGCCAGGGTGTGTCACTGGCAATCTGGCAGTGCATTGTAATTTTGATGTCTGCAGGTCAACAGGGCACTAGACAAACCACACCAATTTCTTGTTAGATTACCATTGATCCATCAATTGGTGGAGACACTCTCTTAAAGACCTCTCCAAAATCTCCAAATCACACGCAAACAGCTGTTTACACTTAGTTTCCCTTGAGCTGCTGAGCTAAAGTTAGCTAATGTTAGCAGGACAAGCTGTTGCTCCTGAATGTCCAAAGACCCTGATCAAAGTGATTGAGATACTGTTTTTCTTAAAGGTACAATTGAGGGATTCCTACAAAAACATTTACTAACTGCTAGCTGTAGTTGACGGACTGTATTTGACTGCTATCTAGCTACAACGTACCAGGCTGGATTATGACATGGATTATGGGTGCAGGGGGGATGCAGTGATGGGACATTTTATGTTTTGAGGGGAACACTGAGAAGATGGCGCTCTCTGTCAAACACTGTCACTTCCATAACAGCTAAGGAGCTGTGTGAAGGCCTTCCCCTTCAGCTGATCAACTCTTTTAGCCATCTGTACTGTAGGTAGCAAGTGTTTTTCATCTCTAATTTGAGTGATGTGGATTGTCGCAAACCTCTGTGTTCTTGCACTCATCAAAGTCTTCATTCAGTACAGTGTTATTGCACTGAATATTGCACTGAATGCAATGAATTGGCTTAAAGACCCAGTGTATTGTCCAGTACACACAGTGAAGTGAAGATTAGTAACTGAATGGTTTACATGTTAGTATATGAACTCAACTTCACTCAATTGTGTATTTACTGCATTGGAGCACATTGACATTTTTTTTTAAACTATTAAAAAGAGCTGGATATATAAAGAGAACAGATTAACAATTAATATTACATTGATCCAGGCATATGGAATAAACTATCAAATGAATCTTTTTAGTTTAATACATTAAGTACACCTGCAATGAGTCATTTAGAGACACATCTGTAAACACAATATATGTACTAATTGGATTACATGATAACTAGCTTTGAAAAACACACCAGGGGACAACGGTTAATCCCAATTATAAATCCCACTAACTGTGCGTCTCGTTGACAAAGCAAAGCCCTGATGAGTTTTGCTTACCCGTAAACAAGGCAGATTTCCACTGTCACCCTATCCCGCTCAAAACAGCCATCTATATCTTGGAGGTGGCTCCCTCAAAAACATAAAACACACACACACAACTTTCTCCCTGGCATTATCACCCCAAAGCATTACAAAAAATAAACATAGGTAGAAACAGGCAGCTACACACACCCACAAATGCCTGGTGCTCTCAATGGAGCAGTGGGAACAGGATTACATGCCTTTCAGACTGCTCAATCACAGCAGAAAGACACAGCTCTGATCCAATCATGGTGACAAATGCAAAAACAAGGGAAAGGTTGTGGCTTGGCCTCCCTTGGGAACAAGCTTGTCATCAGTATTACTCGAGCAAAAAGGAGCGAGCACTGATAATCTGACAATGAGTTTGTGAGGGGTATTACAGTAAGGTAAAGTTGTATTTGTACATATGAACCTACAGGCTTTCCCCTGAAGCAATGCTGCCAAACATATACTGTGGGGTATCTCCAAGTGCATAGAAATGCTGGACTGGCAGTGACAATGCACTGGGACTGGCAGTGTTGGCCCTGACGCTGAATCAGTAAAATCCTGTTTAGCCCTCCCCTGGCCCTAAGGGAGAGTCTGCCATCTAATTTGAGCCAAATCATGGCCTGTTTAACACCTCACCACCTGCTATGTGTGTGCGTGTGTGTGTGTGTGTGTGTGTGTGTGTGTGTGTGTGTGTGTGTGTGTGTGTGTGTGTGTGTGTGGGAGAGAAAGAGAGAGATATGTGTGAGTGCAAAGCAGAGGAAAGTGTGGTGACTGTATATTTTGACCACGGGAGTGACGCACGACACACAAGCTCAATATAGAATGCTTTTCCTACACTTATTACTTTTTCCATAATTGCACCATACATACAATGATAACAATGTAGTCCGTTAATTGGATGGCTTCAGAATATGGATTTGATTTTTTAATGCAAGTCATCAGCATGACAGCCTGAAGTGAGTAATGGTGATAATTTCACCTGTCACATACTGTAAAAGCTGTTAAAATCCCTGTAAAACATATCGCTTCCCCCAAGATATTCTTCTCCATTCTCCTCTATGGCCTCCATCACAGGACGTATTAAAACATTAAACCTGACGGCCAAAGATGTTGTGCGTGAATTATGGTTGTGTTTTCAGAAAGTGGTTCTCTCCGGTGCATAGCATTCCCTAACAGACATATTAATCAAAGAAATTTAGCTTAGAGCCATTTGGGGATGAACACAAACATACAGTCCCCTCATTTCTCCACACAACAACGTTGCCTCTGCTTGATGTGTCACACTCAATGAAAGCCAAAAGCAAATATATTTTTACCGACTGGATATTTGTTTCAAAATGACTGCAAAAATACTTTCTCTTAAAAGAAACAAAGGTAGAGAATTTGGCACATTAGGGGCGGAAGACACTGCAAGTTGCTCAAAGCTTAGAACAGAAAACTCCCAAGCTGAAGCACAAGATAAAGTGCTTTGAATAGCAAACAAACAAGGATTTACTGGAGAGTGGATGGGGATGAATCCATGCAGAGAATGAAGGCGAATTGTTTCCGACATTCAGTCACCTTAAACAATAACCATGTGAAATAAAAATGTTTTATCATAGCAAAGTGAAACACCAATGGTAACACTAACCCTAACCCTGCCATAATTTATCATTTTTATATTGTGATTCAAGCATTTATATTCACACACGAAAGAATCATGATGCCATTTATATCATTATATCCTCATCAGCAAAGTGAGTTTACTGTATTGTCATATTTGTTATGGTTTTGGTGTTTTGTCTTGTCTTATTGTAGTCTGTTTTCTTGTCATTTTTGTAGCCTGGTTTTCTGTCATGTCTTGTTTCCTTCCGTTGTGTGATTACTGGTCTTGTTTTATGTTCTGTTTCCTGTTTTATTTTGATAGTCTGTTCTCTGTCTTGTCTTGTCTAGTTTTACTCCCTGTGTTTTCCCGCTCTTGTGATTGCCTGATGTTTCC